>NC_090793.1:19980000-20225000 GCF_040054535.1 Antennarius striatus | reverse complement strand
CCCCACTCTGACTGGAAGAGATAAAATAATAGTGGTTCCCTCCTCCTTTTCTTTGTCCACTTCCTTCGCTCATGTGTTTGGATTTGATGATTTGAGCTTGAAAGGAAGGAAATAATGGAAAGTCTCATAGAAACAGGAATTATATTAGTGTATCAGGACATTTCCAGCATTTCTTGCATTTAGCATTTTTAGCATGAATCGGATCATCTTTAGTTTTGTTCCAGGTATCTTTACCTTTTAGCATCTTTAGGATCTATTGGATCATCTGCAGCATTGGTCAGAGTATTTACAGGATTTAGCATCTGTAGCATCCCCTGTATGTTTGTCCTGCTCATTTTGGGGGCTTTGCTGCTCAGACAGCAGACGGTGAGGCAGGACCATCTGCCGGGGGCCAGAGCAGCACTGATCTGCATATTAACTGGGCTCCTATCTGATGGAGCAGGTGGAGGCTCCTCCAATGGCCACCAGCGGCGCACATTAACCTTTCTAAGTATTATCAAATGTCATCTGGCCATTGAACATGAGGAGACCAGCAGCATTGATGGGGATCAATATTAAGCAGCTTCAGCTTCTGTGGAATATGAATGACTGGACATGAAAGAAAGCTGTGATGGTGTATTCAGCATCTTCCCGTATCTGCACAGCTAATGAGGCTGAATGCACTCTTAATCCAGACACTGGCTTTAATAGATATGTCCACAAATTATTCATTAAACTTATTCAACTTTTTCTGGAGGACATTTTCACGCTTGATCGATTCCACACGAGCTACGCCGTTGATCCAACTGTGAGCACGTTTGTGAAAATTTTATTCTTTGAATCATTACAGGGGGTAGCTACAAAGAAATTGATTTAATTTTTCCAAAGAATACCGACAGGATGCTAATACACTTGTACCCATTAGCACCAAAACAAATATGCCCACCAGCAGGGCAGCGATACAGCAGCAGGACACGGGGAGGACGCTCAGATAATTGGGTACATGGCCAGAAATCCAGCAGCAGGAGAGCCTGAGTGTGTTTTATGGGAAATAATCAGGGATACCATACAGCACTAATGAGGCTCCTCTTATTCTGGAATAAAGCTGTTTAGTTCGACAATAGAGAGAGGGGAGCGGAGGGTTAATGAGGATCTTGTAAAGCAGATAGATGTCGCATTGGTGTTGTGAGGGCAGAGGGGTCTTTTTCATATACATCCATTATTAACAAACCCTTTGGTTGCAAATAAAGTAAATTATATGCACAAGAGTGTAAAAATAAACTATAGAGGTTTAATGCTAAGAGGGAGGGGAGGGGGTTCCTGGCATCGAGCCCCTCCTGGAACATGTTCTCATTTTGCATTTGAATTTGAATTGTGTGTGTGAATGAGTTCACATCATCTCCAAACAGAATCCAGGTGCACATGATGATGGAACAGGACCCAGAATCCACCTCCAGACGATCTGAGGTGCTCACTGGTGATCACACCGCCGCCTCATGCATCCTTTTTTCTTTCCACAGTCGGTAAATGTTTTTCTGCTTTCAGGCGCCCAGGCCCTTCAGAGGACGGGTGGAGGACATTCTAGGACCGGTCTGTCGAAGGTATCTGTGGGGAGGCGCACCTGTCAGGAGGCTCACCTGCTCGGCAACGCTGGAGAGGGGAGATGTTTAATGAGCTCTTCTCAGAACGGAGCCGTGAATGTGGATCATTTACAGCCGGCGGCCACGCGTGTGAGGCGTGTCCGCATTACTGGACACACACACACACACACACACACACACACACTGACAAATGGACTTTAACGTAATGTAATGTAAATATTTTTCCAGCGTACTCAAAAATATACTTATATAAATGAAAAGTAAACCAATACATTAAAAAATCTGATATTTTAGAATTACATTTTTTTCAATTTCAAATAAACACTTGAGAAACAAATACAAAATTCCTCACAAGTACTAAAAACCCCATGAATATCACATATAGTATATCTGACTTTTCACCGACTCTCCTGCAGTGTGGTCAGGATTCGCCCTCCACAACAGCAGGAGGCGCTATGACTCGATTTATGTGGAAAAACACTTTTTGAACTAGTACTTTTTAGTCCATTTTGTTTGAATAATTTCCCAGCCTCATAAAGTCAGAGGTTAAAAAAACGCAAGTCTAACAGAACATTTTGTTGTCTGTGATTCTTGATGGTCAGATGTTGTACTAATAATTAATAAAATGACTTTTTATTACTGTCATCTATTAATTACATCCATTAATGAATAATAACAATATCTAGGTGGTCGTTCCGTCATTATCAGACACATTTAATCCCTGCATTTCCTTCCATAATCCTGGAGGAATCCATCATTCTACATTTCAGTCGCTGCTGACTGGGAGAAACAAAAAGTGACAGGATGTTCCAGAATATTAAAAGATGAAGATACCTTATCCCCAGATGGTCGGCATCTGCCCACGTCTGGGTTGAGTGAATTTCTATTTGCGTATTTAAAGCTTTTTATTTTTTTTTTAAATTTGAATGCATGAGTGCGTAATAAAGGTGCTTAGTTAATATAGACGTTAAACACAGCCGGCCCACCAGCGGGGAGGTTCTACCTGTGCGTATGCTGGAGCTGAGCAGATGCACAGGTAGAAACATCTGACCTTTAAACATCCATCCTGATTAAAACTGAAGCCACAACAACTCAGCGCCTGATTCTTCTGTTTCCGAGGCATCGGCGAACCTGTTGACTTCAAATCACATCCAAGCCAGGTTTTACATGTATTTTGAATTTTCCACACTTGCAGGAAATCAAATTGGATGTTTTCTGAACTTAAATCTGTAAAATATATTCAGGGACATCCTGTGAACGTCCTGCTGCTTCATTTATAAGAAATGTTTCCACACAGAATCTACAGACAGTCAAGATAGTCGACCATTACATGACATGAATAGCAGATTATTTAGGTCAAGCACAGCCTGACAGCTGTCGTCATGGTTACAGGTGCTTTTTCTTGTGTCCATGCATTCATCAGTATATTAAAGCATTCATCAGTACATTATTATCTTTACTGATGAATGCATTCACCTGATAATTATGTCATCGCACCTTGAAGCAGAAGTCCTACAATAGTTTGACCCAAATGTATGATTTGTAAAGAATCACATTTGTTTCATTATTATTTCAGTTATACTGTAGTTACACAACACTGATGAACACTCATGCTATCATCGACCCGACGATGCGTCTGAATTCATCTATATTTAATGTTTGGGCAGAACCCAAATAGAACAAACCATCATGGGTTCATCTTGTTCTGTGTTTGAACGAATTTCTGTAAACAGCAGCGACGGTTTTGATGAGATATTTAGATTAATTTAGATCCTGCTGCGTTTGTGTTCTTATAAACTCCACATTAAAGCTCTTAGGGGGTGACAGCGGGGTGGTTTGGGGCCTTTTCTCATTCAGCTGAGAGCAATCCTGACAACAGCGATCAACAAACCTCCCGTGATCCACATTCCAGCCCCACTGGATCCACTGGTGTCATGAGTGGGAATGTTGCTGCCCCCCGTGGGTGGGAGGCTGTGCATCACTCCATGAGAGTGATGCACATGATGGCGTGATTATTTATCTGTTATTGTTATCTATTTATTTATCAGACAGATGGAGAGTGACGGAAATCAGATCCGGTTTTCATCAGCAGTGAGCTCCACGCTGGTTTTCCCTCTGGGACCAGAAAATTCCTGACAGCATTCCGACTGAAACCACAACAGCCAGAATAAATCTATCAATCTATTTATTTTCATTATACGTATCGCTTTAATGATTGAAATATTTCTATTATCTCTCTGAAAATCCGTTCGTCTGATTAGCAGAGTGGGAGAATTAAAAATATTTTAAAGAAAATCCATAGATTTTTGAGTGTTTCTTTCCTTTTCTTTCATTAATATTTCTATTTTAATGTGTACAAAAATGCTTAAAATTAATCCAATGAATTAATTTAAGAAGAATCATACTCAATAGAAATAGTTAAAGGGTGCAGAGGTGCTAGATGAGTTACACTCCAACCATTCTGGACCTGCACAAAAACAAATTTACCTAATTTAATTGCAAAATTGAACGCTTTCTGTTCTGGTACAAGACCTGTCCTCCCACAAAGGTTTCAAGGGAATCAACTTAACGGCTTTTATGTAATCCTGCTGGGAAACAAACCAACTAACCAACCACTAAGGAACAAGCCCATACAAATAACTAAAGGCGTGACACATCTAAACTTTACTGAACCCCTGACGTTCTGGCCTGCAGCAGTAAAAGCATCACCTCCACCTCCCGTGTGCTTCAGCATCTGTCCACCAGGGGGCAGCAGAGTCATGTGTCTGAACCCGGTGTGCCGAGGATACAACAGGTATTACTCAACGATTCCTACAATTCTGCTTTCGTTTGTGTTATTTTTCTTTATCCATAGCAACAGAGCCAGTAGTTCATATACTGAAATAGCGGCAGCAGATGTCGTTGTTAAAGATGTGGATAACAAACCTGAATGTTTGAGAATTGCAACTTTTCACTTGTATGAAAACATCACATATTAATAAGTAGTAATGATATTAAACATAGCAACTCATATTTCATCACGAAAGCATCAATGAACCTCTGTATACAATCAAGAAACATAAATATTTATTAAATTCAAATATATCATAATACAGTAATGAATATCAATTGTAATTTAACTAATGAATCTCTTGTATAAAATCTTAATATGAATAGTAATTCATCAAGTTAATGCAAAAGGTGTATTCAGGCCTTCAACCATAGTAACTACAGCTCCCATGATGCCCGGCGGCAAACCAGGAAGTACCACACAATTCAAACCCAACATTTCTAAAATTAAAGAAACCAAACAATGGTGGTCATCACATTCTCTACTATTTACACACAAGCAGGAAAAAGATGAAGCCCAGAGCAGCAACAGATACGCATCCAGCATGGAGCATAAAGCAGAAAAGAAATGAACTGAAGGACTCACCGATTGGCTGCAGACCGGTCCAAACTGAGTTTAGTGAATCCACTTCCTGAAAACAGGTCGCAGTGGTCACATGACCCACAGCAGGTGTCCTCTCTCTTAAAGAGACAGGACTCACCAGACTGTTAAATTACCTTTAGCAGTATGTCATACCGAAACATGTAAAAATAATTAACAAAACCACTCAAATAACAAAGATCACAGAAAACACAACATACACCGTCTGTCCACCAGGTGGCAGCAGAGTCACGTGTCTGCCGCGGCGCCTGCGCGCAGCCTCCTATCCTGAAAGTTCTGCATCTGCTCTCATTAAAACAGCATTTCACACCTACAACAACAGTCTGTCAACAACAGTCTGCCAGCACCATTCAGGCGTTCAAGGCTCCGAACGGAGAGAAAAGAAAGCGTCAAGGAAAAGAGAACAAAGCTCTGATCTTCTGTGGAAACGAACTTTTGCCATTGACACACAGACTCAACAGGAAATTGCTTTCAATCTAACAGAGGACCGCTTTGAAATACACATAGCAGAGATACATCAGGCGCCCAATACAGGGGGACTATTAAATTCAAGGCCTTTACTGCTTGCTTTGTGCCGTTTATAATAGGATTCTGTTGGTACTTACAGCTGCAAGCGTAATTATGTATTATTTTAGGTCACAAATTCCTGCAGAGATGAGAGAAGAATGAAAACAGTCTGTTTTTCATGATCAGTGTTCTTACCCTGCAGGAACCCCCATAGAGTTAATACACATTATCTTTCATATCTCTGTTGCATACAGATAAATAACAATAACTGGAACACTTTCCTGACTGGAGATGTGTGTTTTTGTCACATGTTCAGCTTTAAGTCAACATGGAAGCCGCTTTGCTCACATGAACACAGTTCAGTGAGGTCCGTTTAGTGTTAATGCGCCTCCAGGCCTCCCTCTCGACCTTATTTTGTCTGGCAGGATCAGCGGCTGTGATTGAAACCTAATGTGAATGGATGACGGCCGTGAGAGCACCTGTCTGCAGATGATGGTTGGCATCAGTATTCCCTTCGCACGGAGAAGTGGAAATAGGGGCTGCAGTTAAGGCAATAGTGATGTCTCTTCCCTGGTCTGTGAAATGGCTCTATCTCCCTGACCGCCACACTGTTTGATTTTTATAAATCTTTTGGAATCCCATTATCTTGGCACACTCATTACCGGCGATTGTGATACTGAGGCGGTGAAAGGACGGTATATTTTCCAAACTTCTGAGGTAATGATTTTCAGGTTCTACTGTATAAAAAGGGCCACTTTTTTGCAGGTCGTTTTTAAAGAGGGTTTTATGGGCCTCATAAACAGCTTGGAGTTGACGGGATTTAGGAACCCAGGTCGTTCCTGCAGGCTGCAGCTGCACGCTAAAGGCGGGGTCTGCATGCTGGAGGCGGGGCCTGCACGCTAAAGGCGGGGTCTGCATGCTGGAGGCGGGGCCTGCATGCTAGAGGTGGGGCCTGCATGCTAGAGGTGGGGCCTGCATTTCAGAGGTGGGGCCTACATGCTAGAGGCGGGGCCTGCATGGTAGAGGTGGGGCTTGCATGCTAGAGGCGGGGCCTGCACGCTAGAGGCAGGTAGTTATTCCTCAGAAAAAACCTGCTTTTAAATATAAATCGATGACCACTCATAATAGAGGCAAGTTGTGTTTCAAATCATTCATTTAAATATCGTTTAAATTCATCCAACACTGACAGTCAAGTTTATTCTATTCCAAAAGCTAACTTTAGCTGCTTCACTTCAATTAATCGCTAAAAATGCTGCCTGATATCAAAAGGTAACGACTCTAAAGTCAGTTGAAAGAAGAATTTCACACAATATTAGAAGAGAATGAAAAAAGGAAAAACACGTCTTTTTGCCATTTTCCATTTTAAATACATCGGAGCACTTAGGCTAAAAGGGTAATTTCATAATGACGGGATTTGTCAGCCTTCTAAAAGAATTTTGATGAAATGATTACAGATTGCTGTGTTTTCATGGAAGCAGTATCAGTTTGTTAAGAAGTCCAATAACCCTAAAGAGGCTTTTTTCTATCATTAGCGGCGCAGCGGCGATGCAGAAACAGCGGCGAGCGTCGGAGGAGGTAGAATATTCAGGGCCACGCTATTGTTGTGGAAGGCGAATACATAATGAGCCGCTCTAATTACAAACTTTGAATATCTTAAGAAACACGCTGTCAGGATTAAAACATTCCTCAGGCTGTCATATAGCGACACTTGGAACGTATATTTTCTATAACTGTAACACCAGAGCCCTTTTATTCTCTGATTCCGTCTTTACGATGTGTTTAAAAAGTTTTCCCTCCATACCGAAGCGGCGCCGTTAAACGATTTGTCTCCATCCGCCCATCTTGGAGCGTCTCTGGCTGGAGTTCTTGGGATTTGATCATTATAACACGTTTTATCATAGTTGAGGCTCGTTAAGCATCTGCCACAGCGGCAATAAAACGTACGTACAGTCCACCCCGAACAATCCCCCGCGCCTCCGCGTGCCAAATCAGCATACGGACGCTCCTGTTGGAGGCCTTCCTTCCCCGTTAATTGCAGCCCGGCTAAAACTGTCATTCTGTGAGGCCGGAGTGCGACGAATCCTCTGGAGGGTTGTAACCGCCACGTCAGTGATTTTAATCTACGTCCCGCCGCCGCGTCTCGGTCCGGCGAGGACAAGCAAGGGCGAAGGAAGGATCGCTTCCCCCACCCTCCACCCTCCGCCCACTCCACTCATGTTCGCCCCCACTCCCCCCAGAGGAGCTCTTACGGCGCGTTCGAGGCTACCACGAAGACTTCGCCCGTCGCCGATCGCGTTTAATTAGTGGTGCCTTCTCTTGCGTAATGCGCTGCTAATAGAAGATAACGCGTCTAAGAGGATTGGGGTCGTTGTGGAGATACGTCTTATGATGTACATCCATAAGTAAGAGCCTTCGCCTGATGTGGGGTCAAAGGTCAGGAGCAGGTAATCGTAAAAGTCCCGTCATCACTGCATTCAATTATATAATAGAAGTTAGTGCACATTCGTCTTTGGGCAGTTCTTAAACGCACCATGAGACGTGATCACGTGTTGATCCTGGATGTTGTCAGAAAAACTTTCCTCATGCTTCTGTATTTTCCGGCTGGTTGGAAGCGTGCATGATGGAGGCGTCCGACTAAACCGAATGAAAACCATCCAATCACACGGCTCCTCCGATTAATCTTCAGGTTGTTTGCAATGACAGAAAAATGTGTTTTCAATTCCAAAAAAAGTTCCATGAATGGGATCTAAAGTGATCCCTTGTTACTTGCGGTTCACGCGTTCCAGGAACCACCTACAAAAACGAAATTCCGTGAAATTTATTTTATCATTTACATCTATCTGTATTACCTTTAAAACACTCTGATAGACTGTTTAAAGCACGTTTGTGTCTCACGGAATGTAGCGCACTTCCAAATGGCGTCAGCCAATAGAATGCGTGCACGGTATCACATGACTACCTACTAAAAATGAGGTTAAGCCGTGCGTTTTGACGCGTGAATGCACGAAGGATTACTGCAGAGGGTTTCTGAGTTAACCTGGACCTCTCCTGGACGGCGGACAGAGCTAACGTTAGCCACACGCTAGCCGCACATGTCTGATCTGTTCCGCGTGACGTGGACGTCGTTCACGCGTCCCTCAGCTGAAGTTCATCTCCTCCCATCCATCATCCATCAAACACAGGCCAGAGGATCCGGGACGCCATCCCCCGAATCTCTCCATCATCTTTCTGAGGATTTATGAGGACGGCGCCTCGGATCGGGCGCGCCGCGGCCACCCCGCGGGCCTTTGCTGCTTTACGATCCATGAAATAGACCCTTGCAGATGTTAGTCTTTTGAGAGCCGGCGCCGTCGTCTTTTCTCCTCCGTTCTTCTTTTCTTTCCTGACGGGAAAAAAAGGCACTTGAGGAGGACGGATAGAGAAGAGACGAGGCCATCGCGTCTGTCAGGCACTCCGTCAGGATGAGTAACGGCGTAACGGCGTCAGGTTAGCCCGTCACGCGCGCTCATTCCTGAGCCTTGTTGTCTGTAATTTGTTTTTGCGATCTGTCATGTTGTCAGAGAGGCAACAATACGCGGCGCAGATGGCGAACGGGCCGCCATCCATTGTCCCGTCTCATCCCCCCCTTCATTACCCAGATTTGCATCCTTCTTCTGCGTGAGTCGTTACTCGGCGTCAGACTAAATATTGTATGTTCCCCTCAATTATGGCGTATGAGCTGCAGAGCACTCCGGCGCGTTTTGATGGTTGTTAGAAGTGGGATTTATTCATGGCGTGTAGCTCTTCATCACAAACGCTGTCTGAGAGAAATCTGCAGAGACGCTACAACCTAGTTCTGATGCTCCGGTAAATAAAGACAAACACCAGGAAACGAGAAAATACGTGGAGAACAATGACGCCGCGCGCAGCCCGACCCACCCAACCTCGACCGGTTGACCCAACGCCATCTGATGGGGAGGAGAACGCGCCGATGTCTGCAGAGTGAAGCCACGTCTTCACCGAGGGACACATCAGCATCACGGCTGTCCTCAAAGGGCCAGATGTCACTAAGAAATGTAACTCAGTGTAATGTAACTAAATGTAACTACTCCTTAATGTAACTAATAAATGTAACTAAATGTAACTCAGTGTAATGTAACTAAATGTAACTACTCCTTAATGTAACTAATAAATGTAACTAAATGTAACTCAGTGTAATGTAACTAAATGTAACTACTCCTTAATGTAACTAATAAATGTAACTAAATGTAACTCAGTGTAATGTAACTAAATGTAACTACTCCTTAATGTTAAATAACTGAATTTCTGACTGATTCTAGTTCCAAACATTACAGTTAGACAGAAAAAACATGTTTGTTTGTTTCTCTGTTCTAACATAAATCCTTTTCATTTGTCAGGTTATTAAACCCACAGAACTCCATCAATCAAGGATCAAACTATCAATCAATAAAGAAAAATAACATCAGACACAAGCTAGGACATTAACTTTGTTCACAACGTTTAGTCAGAGTTAAGATGGGCTGAACTACTGCATTGTGGGAAATGTAGTTTTTGGTCAAAGCGCATTTTTGACTCTTAAATTTTTAAATAAATTTTCATACACTGTTTAATCCCAAAAGGGAAATAAAGAGCACACACTCTTCTTTTTGTTCGTCAATCACACACATGCGTATCAGTGTGTACAGGCCCCTGTAATACACACAATCACACACACATGTAAGCATGCAATGGGAGGTAGAGTGGTGGGCAGCCCCTTTGTGGAGACTTATTTATTTTTAAACACTCTTGCAGGCCCCATAAAATGATGTGGAGGGCCACATTTGGCCCCCGGGCCTTGAGTTTGACACGTGTGGTTTATTGTGAACGTTTTCTGAAGCTCCTGTTAGTTGAGATTGAGAAGAAGAATTCAGCCAATTTATCTCAATTTCCACATCAAAGTTCTCCGAGCATCATTGTGGTCCTGTTAACGGCGTCTCCGGCGGAAACGGAACCTGACAGCCGAGCTGGGGGGATGGGGGGTGGGGGGTTGATGGAATGATGGAGGGAAGCAACCCGGAGGAGGAGGAGGAGGAGGAGGAGCAGGAGGGGAGCGTGGATGAGACACCTGAATGGAGAGGAATGGATCGTTGGAGGAAGACAGACATCTCTTTCATCTCCAAGCAGACGTGAAGCGCTCTTTCATCACCATCATCTGAAAAAAAAAAAAAAAAAAAGTGCATCCTCACAACGCCGCCGCCGCCGCCGCGTTTACCTGCAGGGAGGAAAGACACGCTTTCAAAGGAGAAACGCTCCCACTTTCTGTCTTGTTATTGCTTTTCAGGTCCCGTGGCGTTTGGAGGCGGAGTGGGGAGTCGATGAAGACGAGATGCACTGAGGCAGGTGACAATTATTTACCCAGGAATTAGCCTTGTTCCTGCGTCTGATGGATGATGTTTGAGGAGTCACCAGGGAGAGACATGGACGTCCTGTTGGCACAGACTAATTCCTGGTCACCAGAGGATGAACAGAGTAACTTTTGTTGACCAGTTTCCACCAACCCAGAGACGTTCCTGCTGTCTTTAGTCAGACACATCCGTTGGCGCCGGCGCTGCTGGTTTTACATTCGCTGCTGCGTTTATTTTGAAATCTGCTCGTAAAAAACGAACAACCCGTTTTTATTCCGTAATATAACTTTTAATTCAATGTGATTAAAAATAAGACAAAACAAAACAAAACAAGACGCAGACACATTTTGCACAGTTGGTTAAAGGAGCTGTTTGTGGTTGGAGTGTTTTTTGTTTGGAGTGTGTGTGTGTGTGTGTGTGTGTGTGTGTGTGTGTGTGTGTGTGTGTGTGTGTGTGTGTGTGTGTGTGTGTGTGTGTGTGTGTGTGTGTGTGTGTGTGTTTGTGTGTGTGTGTGAACTAAAGCTCGGTGGCCTCACTGGGCCCGCTTGCAGGAGCCGTGATGTTTCCGGGACATCTAACTGGATATCCCACAATCCCCGGTGAAGTGACGTCCCGGCCTCGTTTTGTTAAACTCCTCGCTAATCGAGGCGACGGCGCGGCGAGGGGAAGGCACAGCAGCTTTCAAAGGGCATTTAGGCTGGTGGGGGGTATTTCCACTCCAGGTGAGCTGAGTCATCCCAACAAATCTTGTCCACTCCAGGAACGGGTACGACGGGATGAACACACTTTATTCATCATCAGTTTACACGAGTCATTCATTTCCCTGCTGAGTCATGCTTAGCGAGATGATTGGTTCGTGCTTTTACCGACGTCGACATCCGGTTACCCCCCTTGTGAGATTACTGTTTGTCCAGTTGTGGCAGCTTCTGCTTCCAGCGCCCCCCCCACACAAGCAGGCAGTGCTGATTCAGCATGTTTTTCTGGTCTCTGAATGCCTCTTTTACCAATTTTTTTATTTTTTTGGCGCGAGTCAGCCCCTGCTTGATTAATGCAATGGGGGGGCTGGAAGGTGTGGCGCCGCCCTGCTGAATAAATGAACACAACTAATTGCTTGTATATGATTTTGAAATATTTAAATGCATGACGATAAATGAGGCCGTCAGATGGAATCAGCGTGTGGGATAAAATGTAGCTCTTCATCATCATCATCATCATCATCATCATCATCATCATCAGCTTTGCCATCCGGCGCCACAAAACGGCGGCATTAGCTGAACATTCTCCCCCCTCCAGGAGTGGAGATGGTGTCTATTTATAATTTAAGAGGCTTATATAATATTTTCATAATGTTTTGGGGAAGTTTTGAGGGGTAAACATTTGATGGGGGGGGAAGCTACCCGGTAGATGGAGGCAAAGACAGCGACTCCCGCTAATGAGATGATGAAATATTCCCCAACAGCTTGCTGCACATTTCACATCTGCCTCGTTCTCCTGAGCCCCCGTCACCCGCCAAACGACAAAAAGAAACGCCGCCGCCGCCCCGTCGGCGCGGCCGCAGGGGCCTTGGATTCAAGCGTAAGCGGCCTTGACAATTATTAGGGATGATTGCACTTCAAGGACCCTCAAGTTCCAACGACCGCCACTGATTGGCTCGTTGTGGAGTGTGTTCCACTTGGAGGAAGCACCAGGTTTTCTACGGGTGGCGACGGCGGCTGATGAGTCAGTCGCCGTCGTTCTTCTGCTCCGGTCCTGGAAACCCAAAACCTGCTCAGATGTTTCAGTCTGGAGCTTCATTAGGATTCCAGCGCCTTGGTTTAAAGAGGACGATGCCGAGTCTGGAGACTTAATCCTCCCCCCCCCCCCCAGTCGCCCCCCGGTGGTGAGCTTTGTTTACGCGCAGCTTTATCAGCGATCTGGAAATCCTTCGCATCTCCTCTTTCATCTCCACCTCCATCCTCTCCGTGTCGTTAGCGCCGAGGCGATGGAGAAGGAGCTGGGGGGGCACAAGTGCAACCCCGCAGTTGCATTGCATTGTGTGTGAGTGTGTGTGTGTGTGTGTGTGTGTGAGTGTGAGTGTGTGTGTGTGTGTTCATTACAGGAGCACTTCATGCAAATCCAGGAGCCGCTGCTTTTTTTTTGCAATCCTCAACATGATGCTGTTTGATTATATGAAGTTTATTCTTTTCTTTTCTTTTTTTAATTTTTAACTTGTAAATCATAATTTAATGTTCTAATATGGTACAAAGTAAAGTATTTTGGAGCGTTAAATTGGTTTGCAGATGTATTTTATGGCTAATTTATAGGAGCAGTCTTCTTTGAGTTTCATCACTGGCCTCATTTTAAATTCTCTAAAGCATGAAAGCTGTTTTTTTCTCACCGCGCAGGTGAGAAGTTGCTCCTGATTCAAACGCCTCATGAGTTCCTCGCTAACGGCGGATTGTTGACAGGATTTCATCATTCCATCAGTGTGGGTGATTTCGTGTCATCTGGCCCGTAGTTCAGGCCGACTGAGAGGAAAAACACTGGAATAAACATCCAGGATTTTTTGATTTTGACATGAAAATATCCACATTTCTCTCTCAGATCTCTGCCTGTGTTTTTTATATTTGTATTTTTATATTAATATTTGCAATTTCCACATCAAGGGCTCTTCCATCCTCATCAAATAAAGGTGCGTCGCGTCTCATTTTGTTTGCAAAATCCCACGTCACACTTCTGGATCGCCGTCAAATTATCCCCACGTCGAGCTGCACTTCCATTTTTCATCAGGACCCTTATTACTGCCGGCACAGAACATAACTCCACTTTTAATTTTCTAAATTAACCCGCCCTTATGCTAATTGAATTGGGCGGTAATGGCTCTCGGTAGACGGCACGTAGGGCGAAAGAGGCATTACTGATGCCCCCGCCGCTCCTGGAGGAAGGAGCTTCTTTATTTAGCGCCAATGGCGTCCCTGAAGGTCCGACCAGGCGGGAATATCTGCAGCTGCGATGCCAAAAAATATGTTTTGGTGATTCCAAATGTGAGGCATGTGACCCTAAATTGAAAGCCGGTGATCAATAAGAGGTTTACTGTCCTTCGGGGGGTTGTGTTTATCGCCGGGCCCACGCTCCATCTCCCTCGTGGCTTTTAAAGCGAGCTGCTGGCGCCACTCTGACACATCGGCAGCTATTATTCCTGATGCCTCCCGTGGGCTCGTCCTCTCCATAAACTTTTCTCCTTCATTGAGCCACAGCTCTCCCATCACCAGCATGCTTGTTAAACACATGCACACATTAGCAGAGCTCATGTTCCCACCGAGGCCCGGCATCCTTTCTGCATCCCTGCAGCCTCCGGCTCAGCGACTGACGCAGGTTTGACCCTCAATCCTTCAGCGGAGCAGCAAGAGTAGGAACAGAAAAGTGAAGAAGAGAGGAAAATAAAATGTAAAAAAAGATGTCATTTACTTCTAGACAAATATGAGATCTGTAGGATCTGTAGTTTTATTTCTCCTGTGTCTCAGTTTTTTCTCAGAAGCAAAAAGATGCACTAAATCTAAATTTAGTCTCCTTTTAAGTTTCAGAAGAGATCTCAACAAAGTCTCCTTTAATTTCTAATAGTCTCACCAGTTTCTCCTAGGGAATTTTTAGGAGAAACCTTTTAGACATGGAAACTAAAATTAGACTGAGGTGAGAATCTCATATTCGTCTCCTGAGCTACAGAAGAGCAGTAAAATGTTCCTGGAAGCTGTTGAAATCATCTGAATGTATGCATTCAGGCTTATAGTGGCGCTAAAAGGCGTTCGGTCTTTGATGCTTCAGTGTGTGCAGGTCAAGTGGAGCTCTGGAGCCAAAGGCGTCGATGCATCTGCAAACCTTTTAAAACCCTCAAAAGCGTCGAGGTCAAGCACATCAACACTATTCTGCACTATCAAATAGAGAAAGTTACCCCAGGCTAAGCTAAAGCAACTCAAAGTGAAGCCCAATCAATACCTCAGCGCCATGAATTCAATTGGCAGAACTAACAGACGATGCGTTCAAGGATGCTGCGGAAGCCGGTGCAGAAACAGAGCAAAAGCCTTCGAATCCGGTCCGATTTGAAGAAATTCCTCATTAGCTTCTCCATTTTTTTCTGGTTCAGGAGCAACGGAAAGTTATTTAGAAATAAGATCTTATAGAGCTTTATTTGTTGTTTTCAATAGGAATATTTTAGTAATTTTAACAAAGAGGATTTTTAAAATGACAGTCCATGAAAGTTACATTCATTAATTTTGACTTGCAGCTTTTTTATTTTGAATTCAACACTGAATGGGTTATTGATGACATAAAAGACTGGCTTTGACGGAATAAAACAAATACCACAAATCCACTTGAAATTGGCTAGCAGCCAGTTAGCTTTGTTAGCATCTCGCTTAAAATTTGCTTCATTTATTCCATTTGTTTTGTTCTACAAAAGTCAAAATGTGAAAATGACACATTAGTGTAATAATGTGTTATGCTAAGCTATGTTATTTTAAGCTGGAGTTTGAGTTTGTTGCAGTGTTAGCAGAGTGAATTAAACCTGGAGGTTTCTTAGTGGTGCTAAAGTTTATTTTCTCTCCTTAAGGTTTATTTCCTTTGAGCGTTTGGCGTTCTTCTGCTAATGAAACCCTTTTATGGATGTAAAACTTTTATTTATGTCGTATCCTAATGTGCCGGCTGATTGCTTTCTGCTGGAATATGCAAATGTAGCAGCCATTTTCATATAAATAGTTCCATAGTAAAAAACCTCTCCAAGTTTTCAATAAATTAACCTCAGAGAAATTCAGTGCAGGAAAAAAAAAGTGTCCTGTTAATCAAATTGATCTTGAGAAGGTGTGTGCCTCCAATGGAAGAGCTACTCGTCACAAACTTTTCCAGCTAGAGGCAGTTAAACGGGACCGTTTCCAGTAGCAACGCAACACATTTTCACCCCCAGATGCAGAATATTTGCTTATTAAAACTGTTCCAGAAACACATTTTTCATTTTTTGACAGCTTTATATTACTGCCGTGATTACTGCTTGTTATAACCAAATTCAAACAAACATATTTTGTCTAACTTCAGGTGGCTCCACAAAAGAAACACGATGAAGTATCACACATGCTTTGTGGGGACCTCAAAGGTGTGCATCCCATAATTGGTTTCTTCATTTTACTGATTTTTGTTTACACTTCCACACACATGCGCGCCGTTGTTCTGCTATTATTCCGCTGCGGTGGAGGTTTTGGTCCATTAACATCAGCACAAATTAATGTTTCTCAGCACTAACAGCTTTTGTGTCCTTGGAAATGAGTTTTCTAGTTTTTAATGAAACATAACGTTCAGAAGGTCACGCAGTTTGTTTAAGTTTCGTCACAGAATATCTGCGAGTTGAATTTATTTCTAAAAAAACACACCAGATGCTTGGTTTTCATCCACAGGTGTTAAGCCTTCACTCGGACGCCGTCCACATTCGGAATCCCCTGCAGCCCTTAAACGCATCGCGCAGGCCAGCGGCTTTGAACACGTATCTGAAAGTTAGATTTTACTGGTAAAACTACTTCATAAATTACTTCTGCAGGAAAAAAGAAGTCTCAAGGGTGTGAGAGGGGAATTTTTAACAGTGATTTTAACGCGATGACGAAACCGTCCAGCTTCTCGAATGTCGGATCTCTCCGTAAATCCTTTGGAGACGACGCAGCTCCGTCTCCGAGCTAGTCAACAACATTGTAAAATCAATATTTAAAACAAAAGGCCTGTGGTTGATGCTAAATCCTTTCATTTAATCGACGTCTGGAGCACAATTTCGCCTCAATATGTTTTGGGTTCCATGCTTTTTTTTTTTTTACAAATTTTTACTGCGTTAGCATCCGTTGTGAGCGATAGCATCGGAGCAGATTGCGTCCGTCTTTAATCTCTGGATGAACGCGTCCGGTGAATGTTAATGAAGCTTCTTCTCAGATGCCCAGCTACAATAAAAGCGACATTTCCCTTTTGGTTGGATTCACTCTTGCGGGGGTCCGGATCACTCCATGATACCTTGTTTACTGTGGCGACGCCTCAGCGGCCCCCCCGGCTCATCTATCACAGCAACTGAATGGCAGACAGGGATGGGGGGAGGAAGAGAAGACTGCTCAGACCCCCCCCCCCCTTCTCTCGCTATAGACTTAGTAATCAGAGCCAAGGCTGTTCCCCCGGTGGAGAACAGAGACCTTGTGTTCTGGGGCTCCAGATGGGCAGAAGCGACACCAGTACGACTCCCCAGAGAGACGACTGGGACGTCAGCGAGGGCCGCTTTTGTAGAAAAGACTCGAACGATCAAAAATATCATTTGACTCGTCGAGTCAGTCCTGACCAGCCGCTCAACCGCGAGTCAACGGAGTACTACTGAGTTCAAGTATTTAAGATTTGAAAGCAGGTTTTCAGCGTCTTTAATCCACCAAACTTCACTCCAGATACTAAAAACCTAAAACTGAATTGCACATGGTGTTTGTACAACAAAGCCTGAACAACATAGCACACATCGAACACATAGGACCCGGGAAATAGTACAAAACATCAAGTGTGAGCGTCTCTTAGCTGCACAGTTTGTTGGCCTCGTACTCGGCGTCGTTGGGTTGCCTGGCGCTGAACGCCTGCAGGGCGGCGAGTATCCGCGTCACGTCCGCCGCCGACAGTTTGAGTCTGTGTCGGAGCAGGCAGGCGAACAGATCCACGTGGGGGGCCCCCGGCGGCGAGAGGCGGTTGACCCGGTAGCGCAGCTCCACTAGCTGCAGCAGCGCCGAGT
Source organism: Antennarius striatus (assembly GCF_040054535.1). Taxonomy (NCBI): domain Eukaryota; kingdom Metazoa; phylum Chordata; class Actinopteri; order Lophiiformes; family Antennariidae; genus Antennarius; species Antennarius striatus. Next base: position 20,207,333 of record NC_090793.1, on the reverse strand, counting down.
CCTGCGATCCCTGAGTGTACGGGTAGTCGATCTGCAGGATCAGGTCCTGGATGGCCTCGGGGTCAAAGTGCACGCTGTAGCCAAACAGCTGCATGCCGTTCACCTTCATGTAGCCGATGTTGTTGAGCGGCTCGGTGGCCTCCGGGGGCTCGTAGAACGCCGTCACGTTCCGGTTGTCTCGGATGCGACTCCTCAGGTAGAAATGAACTGTCTCGAAAAAGCTCTTCCATCGGTTCCCCAGCGTCAGCGTCCAGTTGTAGCAGTCCAGCGGGATGTCCAGCCTGGCGCGCTCCCAGTCGGGGTATCCGTGCTGCCCGATCGGCATGGTCCAGCTCTCCGAGTGGCTGCCGCCGAAGGGGTTGACAAACAGCGACAGCGCCGGCTCCAGGGTGCTGTTCCTGGTCAGGCAGAACTGGAGGCTGAGGCCCAGCAGCATGTGAACCCGGTTGGACTTGACCCGGTTACTCTTCAGCGTCAGCAGCATCCTCTTCCTCCAGGACGGGTCGAACCAGGCGTTGACGCGCACGTCGTTGCTCACGAACACGCCGTGCAGCGCGATGCGAGGGTCGCGCCGCTGCAGCAGGTAGCGCAGCTCCAGGTCCTGCAGGTCGCGGTCGCTCTCCATGCCCAGGTAGGGGTCGGTGGGGTCGGGCACGGTGGGCCTGCAGGCGCCCTGGGTCAGGGTGAAGCCCGGGTTGCAGCTGGAGCATCGGGTGCGGTTTTCCGAAGAGCAGGAGGCGCAACGGGCGCCGTCGCCCACGGCGCAGGGGATGAGGCTCTGGCAGGCGGGGCGGTTGTAGGGGCAGGAGCAGCTGCGGCTGGCGTCGCTGTAGACCCCCACCTGGTTGTTCTCGCTGCAGTACAAGACGGAGAGGGCGAAGCCCAGCCAGGAGCTCAGGGGCCTGGGGGAGAGACGACAGCAGCCTTAAGCAGCGCTCTGGTTTGGTGCATTCTTGATTCTTTGACGCACATTTCCTGACAGTTATGCACGATTGTCAGCTTTAAATGTACTTCCGTTCAACAAAAATATTCACAATTTTACCATTTCTTCACATGAATTTCAAAGCCAGAAATCGCCATTATGTTTTGATCTCGCCTTATTAAAATCAATCAAATGGAAACACGACGTCTGTTCGTTTTAACACGGCAGTGAGAGAGGAGTTAGTTACACCCTCCTGAGCGAAAGGAAGCGTTCCGGTGGGTTTGCGCTTTGAAATACCCGATGTGATTAAGAACTATACAAATAAAAGTTGATTGACTGATTATCATCATGCCTCCGAAAAACAATCAAAAGTTAATGAAGAAAAAGAGACAAATATTACTACAGATATTACTGCAGAATAAATGAATTAAAGGCAAAGAAAACTATTGAAAAGCAAAAGTTAAAAAAACAAAACCCTATTACATCTTTATTTCTAAATTTTTTTTAAATGACTACCAGGCTTTAACATTTTGATAAAAATGATACAGAAGTTTCTTTTTTTTTTAAACTTAAACAGTTATGACGTCGTTACTAATAAAGTCATTAAACAGTTTTTTTAGTTTTTATTTTGTACTATTGGCTAAGCTTTGTGTTGCTCCTACTGCATATTCTGTTATTACTTTTGTGATTTTTTAAATGTCATGCTGGGATGCACACAATTTCTTGAAGCGCATCCCAGGGATGCACTACTTTCTGGAGGTAACATGAGGTTAAGTATTACGAGTTACCCACGCGACCTTTACACCACAGCTCATCCCTTTTATCTCACAGATTGCTCTTATTGTGAAATACAGGAAAGGTTTTGGGCAACATTAATTCTGCCTTTCACAAAAAAATGTCATTTCTAAAAAAAAAAAAAAACGCCGCAAAAACACTTTTCAAAATGACATCCAAACATTTTAATCTACCAAATTTCCCCTCTGTGATGCAGATAAATGACGATGACGCACGCAAACAGAGGAAGGAGAACAACTTAATCTACCGGTCGTCACTTTATTAATATTCTGACGGCGGATTTGAATCCAGCTACAACGGCAGACGTATAAATTTCTCAAACACGTTCCTGAAAACCAGACTTTCCCCTTGACCCCCCCCCCCCGGCCGCTATTGGATTTTTTTTTCTTTTACAAGCAGAAAGGGTGTGATAAAGATGTGTAATTGGATTGTGGACTAGTGAGCTGATTGATTGTGTCATTTACTTAATTTCCCTGGCAGAAATAGCTATCAACGGAGTGTTCACAAGAGGGGCATAAATCTGAGGGAAGTTATGGTCGCATCTCTGAAGCAGAGCATCCAGGTGGGAGGGGGGCGGAGGGGGGGTTCTGGATGCTGAAACAGCAACTGTACCCGATAAAAAAATTTAAAAAAAGGACGCAAGAGAAGTCTTCACATTTTAGTGCCGGCAGGAAGCTTATAATCCGGACGCCGTCGTGTTAAAAACCAACGATTCCCATAAAGATGGAGATGCTGAATCGATGAAGCGGCTGAACCCTGCAGACGGCGACGCGTCAGCGCCGCCCGCTTCGTCTTCCTCCTCGTCTTCCTCCTCGTCTTCGCTCCTGTCAGCACTTTTTCACCTCAACCCACCACTCCTCCTCCTGGAGTGCCTTCTAATAAGCGCCGTCGCGCTCCGCCGCTCCCCTCCGGCGCCTGGCGCGTAAATCATTTTCATAATTCCACATCTTTTTGGGGAGCGGTTTAATGTTCCCTCCCCCTCACCTCGGCCTTTGCAGGACGATCCCCGGCTGCTTCCTGCACCTCCTGCTGAGGCTGAAGAGCTTGTTGGCGGTGCGGCGAGCTTTGGCGAGGAGCCGCTGGCTGCCGGCCTCCAGCTGCCGGTAGCGCTGCGGCAGGCCGGCGTCGCTCCTCCACAGGTGTTCCACCTCCGACGCGTTAACGGCGTAATGCGTGGGCAGCCTCCTGACGAAGTTTTGGAACTCTTCTGGAAAGAAGAAGAACAAGAGGAAGTGAATTCCGCCGGTGGCGATGAGCCGTAGGGTAATAAAAAAAAAAAACGCTTCTCACTGTCGGTCCCTAAAAGCAAACGACGCGCCGGTTTCGTCGTGGTGATTCCTGATGCCATCAGCGTGTCAGAGAACAAACTTCTTTCATATTCTGTTTGTGTGAAACGTGTGAATCACCACCAACCTGTCGCCAAACGTGCAGCGTGAAGCGTCTTCAAAGCCGCCGCTCACTAATTAGACGCGAGTGACGCCAAGAACACAAACGCCGTTCCCGCCCCGAACAAGTCGGGTAGCCTCGATCGCTCAAACGTAAAATAAATCCTCGACTTTTTCTTTTTTTTCTTCTCCATCTGTAACACATTTTCATTTAATAGCACATTTGCAGAAAGGAGTGCCTCAGGGCGAGCTCCGCCCCACGGGCCTCGAAAGGCACAGACAGGCTTGAAGTCACCATGACGAACACGCCTCAGCTCGTCTTCATCATCGCTATCTGGATGCTGGACCTTCATCACAGCGGAACCTTGGCTTTGTTTCCCTCACAGCAGCTTCCTCCGTCTGATGGGTGCCAGCAAACCATCACGTCTCCCTCAGACTCTTGGACGGCGGCGTAAACGCCCGTCCTGCCTGCTCATCTTCTCCACGGTGGATTTTACGATTATTATAGCACTACCTCAAAATTAGTGCAATCATAAATTCTTTGGCGTTTGGACTGCAGCCAGCCTTTGTGTGGTTTTTGATTTGTGTTATCTGTGTCTAGATAAAGAGGAGGAAGTGTGTTCTCTCACACTCTTAAATGTTGAGATTTCATTATAAATTTGCATAAGATATTGACGTTTTCGGGTATAATTTGAGAAAACTGACGCAACTCTACACTCCAGGTAACAGCTAGTTAGCATAGCTTAGCATAAAGGCTACAAAAGGGACCAAAGCTGACAATCCAAACACGTCCCGTGTTGAAACAGAAGGTTATTTTCTTTGCAGCTGCTGAAATGTCAATCCATGCCTTTAATTACACATTTCCATTGGGTGATAACAGAGGCTTTTTCTCTGGCACATCAGTCCCATCACTTCCAGCAGAGCTTTAGAGCCCCCCCCCCTGTGGATCCCTGAAAGCCTCGCGCTGACATTTCAAAGGTCACCGTAGAGGTCGCGGTGACTTTAAACGCTCTGCTCACCCGATTCCTCAAACTCCTGGTTGGCGAGTCTCCAGGTGTCTCTGATGCGCCGCAGGTTGTTCTCCAGGGTGTCCAGGTCGGCGTGGGGGCAGTTACACTGAGGGAAGCCCGCGCCGCATTCGCACCAGCAGTCGCCCCCCCGGCACGCGAACCGGCCCTCGGATTTACAGCCGATGTAGTCGAGAGCCGCCTGGATGAAGCGGTTCTGCAGGTAAGCCGGCAAAATCACCTGCAGCCCTTCAAAGGGGGGGGGGGTAAAACACGTCAGGAATAAACTAGAGGAAAATGAAGCAGCTGAAATTAAAAAAACAACAGTGATGTCATCATCATGTGATCACAGCCATCCAGAAATGATCAATGTTTAGCCATTAAATGTGTCCTGACGCCTCCACTCAGGGTTGAAGGCACTTTTTTGACTTTCGACCTATTTTAGACGCGCTGACCTTTTACTGACAGCTGAAGTCTCTGATAGCTTTTTGTATCCTTCCGATAAACCGTAATGTTGAACAACCTTTGCTTTCAGGTCATGTGACAGTTGTTCTGAGGCTCCCATGATGCCGCTCTTCAGAGAAGAGGCAAAAGGAGAACAAGCTGTCCACCTTAAATACTCTTCCTCATGATTGGCTCCATCTGTGTGTGTAGGTCAGGAGTCAATAGACTGATCTAACAAATATTGAGTTCCAATAATTCGTGCTAAAGATATTGAAATCAATAAATCGGTTGTCCACATTTACGCACCTGCCTACTTTTGTTTAAATAATTATTGCACACCTTCTGTAAATCTTATAAACTTCATTTCACTTCTCAAACTTCACTGTGTTTGTGTGCTGCACGATGACTTTAAATGAAAATGCCAAACAAACAGTGATTTATAAAGTATTATCAGGAGTAAACTGTAATTGTAAATATAATGTTAATGTATTCATCCGCAGCTGAAAATAGTCCCAAACAAAAGAGCAGTTCCCTCCTCCTGGATTAGCTTTTCAATAAAACTGGGATTAAAGTTCACGGCTCCATTTAAAGAATCTGACCAATATTTAACATGTAATCTATAATCTGGTGTGTTTCAGATGGAGCTTTATATTTAGACTCTACCTTGCAGTTGGACCTTGTTCTCCGGACTGTGAACCAGAACCGAGCTGACCGTGTCCAGATTGTCGTAGTTGCTGCATCCGAGGGGTCCGGTTCTGGTTTCCGTCACCTGCAAAGAACATCAGGAAAAACGTGAAGCTTCTGGAATTTTTTCCAAATCATTTTGTATGTTAAAATGATAAAAAGCTAATCCTACATATTTATATAAATCCAGCCTGAACACAGTGACCCCCCCCCCACGACGTCTCTGTTCTGAACGCTTCTCCTCAAAGCATACATTTCTCTTTTATTCCCTTCTGTTTACATGATGCAGCGCATAACAGTAATTCATCTTGATGTTTAAATTAGGCCACTTCTCCTTTAATTTACACACACACACACACACACACACACACACACACACACACACACACACACACACACACACACACACACACACACAAACACAAACAACTTTCGGCTGATTAGGATAAATTTATTCTGGGGAGTCCATCCTGTTTCTGGAGGAACTCTGAACGCCACGCGTGATTTAATCAAATGGCCGCGTGTCACAGGTGCTTTACGCACACGCCTGTGACACGCAGCCCCCCCCCAACCCCCGATATTCAATCTGCTGCAGACGCGCCGCAAAGTGGAAAATGAATGGAAGTCAGCCTGGCTGGAAATTAATGGAATGATATATTTAATCCATCAAGCTGATGCAGAACTGGAGGAACATTCCCCGTTTGTGTGGGGGGGGCACTTGTCTTCATCAGCGGCCACTCACTTTAGCATCTACATTTGCCCCTCAGGCTGATGAATGCATGCACTGTAATAGCCACTTCAGATGGTGCAAAGGATGATGGGTAGGGTAGAAAACAGGGACGCCGCTGCAGAGGGAGGGGCTGCGTGCAAACCCTGCATGTTGTAGCGGCGGGAGGTTGGTTGGCATGTTAGCTCAGTAAAGAAAAATCAGATTTAACCAGACACTAGTAGAAAAGTTTGATGCATTCAAAGCATCCGGTTTAAAGTGGACCCCCCCCCCCCAGGCCGGCACAGGTGAATTCTGCTTGAGTCAGGCCAAATCTGTAAATAAGCATGTGTTCTTAATCCCACCTGATTAAATAAAACGTGGAAATAAAATTCCCTGAGCTGGATTTAGAGGATTTGTTGCTGCGTGTTATCTTGAGGCTGAGCTGCTAAAGTGTCTGAATTTAAACGTCGTGTCAGGAAGGACCAAAAGTCTCCTTCTGACTTCCTGCTACTTCACCGGAGTATAAAAGTCTTGTTCTGATTAAAGGTGTCGTTTTTGTACGTCTGCAGTTTCTGCTAACTTTCATATATGATTAATAGTTTTAAAAATATGTACAGTAATCCCTCGCGTATTCGAGCATCAACACACTCGGCTTTTTAGTAGGTATAGTCACATGACACCGTACGCACATTCTATTGGCTGACAGCTACGTTCCGTGAGTCTCAGACTTCTGTGAGACACAAAAGTGTTTTAAACAGTCCATCAGAGTGTTTTAAAGGTAATACAGATAGAAGGTGGTTTAATATCAGAATTGGGGGGTTCATACTGATATTAAATTACTGTAAATAATAAAATAAATAGTTTGTCACTCTAACGCGGAATTCGTTAATCGCGTGTGGTTCCAGGAACGCTTTAACAGCAAAGAACGAGGGCGCACCGCATAAATAATTATACATAATTAATAATACACTAGAAATAAAACACAGAAACAAACAAAATAAAACTGAAAAACTTGGTGTTTTACTCTCTGTTGAGGCTAAAAGTTCGTAGAGGGCCACGCCCAGTGGTGATGTCATCATCTGCTGACACACCTCTGCCAGGTGAAGAGTTAGGAAAGAATCCGTTTGAACGTGAGACTCATTTCACATTTTCTAAAAACACTAAAACTGTCTCTAACGTCACGCTGACACGCGTGTGCAGATTAAACACAAATATGCAGTTTTCCCAGCATTCAGTTCAGGGGGGGCCAGGGGGGCGTCTGATTGGCTCACAGACGTACCCGTATGGCGGTGGAGGCGATCTGGAGGTGGTGCAGCTTGCGGAGGGTGCTCTCCCTGTCGGTGAAGTAGGACGCCGTCAGCTGGTGGAGGGCCTCCAAGGTCACCGTCCCGCTAGCGTTGGGGCTCCCCACGGCCCCGGGGCCTCCCTCGGGCCCCGAGGGCGAAGGAGGCCCCTGGAGGAGCTTCCTTTTGTCCACAAATATGGTGAGAGACTCCTCTCCTGCAGGAGAGAGAGGGAACATCTCTGGTGTCTGGTCCAATCAGGAGACAGCAGGGATCAATTATTATGGAGAAGGATCGAGGGATCCGTTCATCTGTGACGATCATCAAGATTATTGATTAAGAACATCGAGCGTTAACTATTTGAATGCTCTGAATTATAATCTGCAAAAGTTGCATTTATAACAAATCAGGTCTGCGGTGAAGATAATCTGAGACGTTTATTCTGTAATCCACCTGTAATCCTGAGGCCACTCATTAGAAACACACTCATGCCGTCTCCCCCATCAATGAAAACCCCGACCTTGAAAATTCTTTGTCTGATGAAAGCGATGAAATAATTAAACCATCAGCTCCATCTGACGCCCGTCTGCACGCCGGGATGAGCAGATTAGGAGGTCAAAGGTCACGACGACCTCACAAAACTCAAGGACAAACTGATCAGATCTGATACAAACACAGAAACACACGTGCTCTACATTTATTGGTTTGTTAGTTGTTGTTGAATTTAGTTTTTTTGTTTGTTGCGTTCCGTTTTTGCGTTATTCCTGATTTCTCGTTATTACATTTGCAGGAGGCGACGTCTGGATGATGCATTTTGAAGTCCCGACCGTTCACGGGATGCAGCTCTTCAGCAAAAAAACCGTAACGACGTTAAATCCTCTCTCTGGACTTGAATCGCACGTCGAAGCCGTTTTGTCGATGCGCGTCTCATTGGCCCGTTTCCCCCAAACGCGTCCGGAGCCGCTCGCAGCTGATTGGTGCTGACATTTAGCAGCGACGGAGCCTCTGCAGCTGATTCATCCCATGAAGGATCAATCCCTAATATCATCTCTTGTAATAATCCATCAATCACGCAGAAGGTTTTTATTCTTTCCGGTTCCTCTAAAGGTGTGATTTATTATAATCAGTAAAACGTCTGCCTGAGAAGATTTATATTGATCGTGTGCTTCCTGCGCTTCCTAATTTGACCAGAAGAAGAAAAAAAAACATAAGCATTCACATTTAAATTCTACTAATTTGTGTGCGTTAATCAGCGCTAGCCAGATGGCACCTCATTATGAAAAGGCACACAAGTTCTCCAAACTCAATCAAACTGCCTTCCAAATTGACGCCAGCGTTTCGGCGCACGTTTGGCAGCACCGTCGCTTTAAAACTAATAAATATCACTGGAAGGATCGGGGTGACGGTTTAATGGCCTGCAGCTGACGCGCCTGACATTTGTTTAGGTTTAGGCGCCAAATCCTGCAAGACCAAGGTCAGGGGGAAATCAGCGGTTCAAATGTTCAGATAGAACGAACCCGACTGGCTACCGGAGTCCGACTTATTTGCTTTGTTATCGCATCCGTCCTGGCGGGGATCAGGTCGAGGCGGCGTCTCTGCTTTATTTCTTTCTCTCTCGACCTTGTCAGGTGAGGACGGATCAGGTTCGCTCGCAGCAGACACACGCTTCTGTTTCAGCATCCGCCGCGTCAGTCAGAGTCTCACGAAAGCCGCGGATCAAGAGTTCTTTGAGGTGAAGCATGAAGGTTCTTCGCTGTCATTACACTTGTTTTTAATGTTTCTGTGTTCTACCCAACCAGGGGAGACGCTTCTATCTCTGTCTTTATGGATTTTTTTCCTGGCATGAAGCAGTCAGACTATAAAGAAGTGCTTTGTCTTCATTTCTGACATCGTTACAGCCAAACCATACGTTAGCTGCCCCATTTTTTGGCCAGTTCTTGTAATTTTAATCAGATAAAAGCACAAAAAACATCAAATTAATCCTGGATTGCGAGGTTGCCAATAGGGGTTATAAACAAAATTTAGTTGCTTCATATGGACGTGTTGTGACTAAACTAATGCACGCTTTGAAGCCAAATGGAGAGCCTCAGGGAAAATCATGATGTGGCTGAAAAAACCTTTTTTTTAATTGTTGTTGGAATCCAACACCAGAGCCATCAGATGTTATTTGTGAGCCAGAAAAACACTGATCCAGAAAAGTTGTGATCTGCTTTGTTGTTTGGAGAGCAGCAGGCGGTGGAAGCGGCGCCCCACGTGCACAACGACACAGATAAATAAATGACGCCGTGTGGATTGGGCTCCCTTTGAAGCCCCACAATGCACCTCACCTCCCAGAGTGGCGGCGAGCAGGAGGTGGGTGCCGTATTTCTTGATGAGACTCTCGGTGATCGTCTGGAGGGTCGGCCGACGCCCCAGCTGCCGGACGGCGTGCATGAAGTCGGGGTCGAGGGGCAGAGCCAGCCCCCCGCTGCCCCCGGGGGCGTCCCGCTTCTCCACCGCCAGGCTGTTGACCTTCCATCGACCAAACTCTCTGAAAACACCAGGCACACACACACAGACACACACACACACACACACACACACACACACACACACAGCCCCATGTGTATTTATACACATATAAATACACATATAAATAAGTAAATAAATAAATAATGCTTTAACTGATTCAACCTGTCAGTCTTCTACAGCGCTCTCCCCTTTTGTTTTGGGCTCATTAGCGACGTCCCGCTTGCTCTCGTTTTAAATCCATTAACTCGTTTTGCGGCTGAAGAACGTTGTCGTGCCTCCATTGTGTTCGGCTTCTCCGTTTGTCGAAGTGCGTTTTGGTTTTCTCTCCTCCTGGCAGCTCACACGGACTGATAAATGAATTTGAGCTCTTTCTATTGTGCGTCGTGACAAAACTGTCACTTTTTTATTTTGTGTGTTTGTGTTTTTACAATTTCCTGGGAGGCAGCAAAAGGGGGGACAGAAGCACGGAGCGTTCTGCAGATGTCCTGAAATATTTAAGGTCTAAAGCAGAGCTGATTTCTGGAGGAACTTCCTGTCAGCTGACGGTTAGCATACTACGCTCGCTAACTAGCTGTGACACTAACTGAAGCAAGGGCGTAGGATTCAACCAATGAGGCTGCAGATTGCATCCGTCTGCATCCACCTGCATCCGTCTGCATCCGTCTGCATCCACCTGCATCCGTTTGCATAGCCCCCCCCCCCCCCCGGTGGTGGCTGCAGCGCCGTTCCGGTCAGCTGACCCCCTCCATATAAAGAGCTCCCGGTAATGAAATACAATGATTGTTATTTTCAGGTGATTACACACTGATGGTAAATATAATTATGAATATTATGGTCTATTTCCGTCTCTGAATCCCTCAGGCAGGAACTGTGGGGTTAGCGTTAGCGTTGACCTGGGGAGGGGGCTCGGCCCCAGCTGGTGATTAATAATAATTTAATTCCCTGGGTCTGTATGATCTGTAAGCCGCCTCCATGTTACCCCCCTCCCCTGTTTGGACCCCAACAGAACCACTAGTGGGTCCTCGCCATCAGCTGCCATTGTGGGTTCTGGCTGGACGCCACCAGCTGGGCGCCGCCGCCGTTCTGAGGACCTCCTTCTCCTTAGAGGCAATCAAATCACTGCCACCAGAAAAATGACCGGCAGGGAAATAATGGGGGGGCCGGCGTGGAGTGTGTCATTACAGACAATCACGGTAACCAGGGGACGAGAGTCCGCCAACAGACGGGCCCCGGGTTCAGCTTGGAGCCTCACTGCAAACGCAGGAGGGGTTCCATTTCTGACACATGGAATGATGCTGTTTGATCACCGGCCGCCAACGAACCCACGACCACGTGACGCTCCTGACGGGGTTCCAGCGCCCGCAAAGGTCAGAGGGGTCGAGAAATGTTTAAGCCTCCGGGCGATTTAAGAGAACGCCTCAAACAGGAAGTAGAAACCATCACGACACTCGTCTAAGAATACACGTCCTAAGCTTCTCCCTGGTGTCGCCTCACAAGACAGTAAACAACAAACAGAGTCGAGCGCTGGAACTGAACGCCGCGCTGCTGTCGCTCAGCTTTAGTCCTCATCCTGGTCGGGTCTCGTTTGGAGGCACCAAAACCCTTAATCCCCAAAAAACTGCCTCTGGGGGAGAAACGTGAGCAGCGGCTTACAGGACGCCGGATCGGCTGCACGGAGCCTCGAGAGGCACAGGTGTCATCAGCAGAGAGGCACAGGTGACACCACCTCCAGCGGGCTGAGGCTGCTTTGTTGTGTTCAATGGTTTTCAGAGAATAAGGAGGAGGTTTCGGAGAGGCGGGGCCTCCAGTCAGGGGGGGGCGATTGGAGCATTTATGCAGCAGGTCTATTGAAAAGATTCAGGTGCCATCGGGAGATAAACACCAGCGCCTTACGGATCCCTGGAGGAGATGACAGGCTTATTGATTCATCCAGATCATAAAATACCTTTTCTCATCGGTGAAGTCACCAAAGAGAAAAAGCAGCTCCAGTCTGAAGTATCGACGACTCACCTCAGAGCTATAAGTACCGAAATCTGATCTGAATACCCAGAAACATCAATACAGTCACAAGGGCGTAGCAAAGTTAACCATCGATTGGAAACAATTATCAGCAATCAGGGAGACGATCAATACGTGGAAGCATGACCGTTTACAAAAAAATGTTTAATAAAGTAGAAAAACCTGAAACAAGTTATAGAATTTAATTTCTTATAAGTATAGATAGATAGATAGATAGATAGATAGATAGATAGATAGATAGATAGATAGAAAGATAGATGTCATCATATCATATATATTAAACTAATTCATTCTATAAGTAACCAATCAATCAATCACGCTTTGATCACCTCCTCTGTGTGTGTGTGTATTAAGCAATCATTGGTAATCTGATCTAATAATCAACCCCTGAATAATCAATTCATTCAGATACAAAATATCCAACAGACCTTTAAAATGTTTCTTTTCAGATAAAAGCAGCAGCAAAGCAATAATACACACACACACACACACACACACACACACACACACACACACACACACACACGCACGCACGCACGCGCGCGCCCCACCTCAAAATTTGCCCACCAGCTGGAAACTGATTGGGTGCAGGTGTGACACCTGTGTGTGTGTGTGTGTGTGTGGGGGGGGGGGGGGGGTAATACCTGTGGGGGCGGTCCTGAGTGTTTACTCAATGCGCGTCAGTGAAAAGAAAACGTTCTCCTTAAGACAGACAGACAGACAGACAGACAGACAGACAGACAGACAGACAGACAGACAGACAGACAGACAGACAGACAGACAGACAGACAGACAGACAGACAGACAGACACACACACACACACACACACACACACACACACACACACACACACACACCTGTAGATCTTGTATCTGGTGCTGAAGCCCTGCTGGTGCCTCTCCGCCGCCTCCGTGAACTCCAGGGACTGGTGGAAGGGCCCCTTATCGGACAGGAGCCACCCCAGGGGCCCCGGCGCGCCGTCGTCCGGTCCGGCGGCGGGCGCGGCTCCACCGGCGGCGGCCCCGGAGGTCCAGCAGCAGCAGCAGCAGAGCCAGAGGCCGAGAGCCGCCCCCTCCCATAGCTTAGGAGCGATCCCCTGACAGCCCATGCTTCCCCCAGAGACTCCTCATCCTCTCCGGACCGGGAGGAAGACGCTTCACCCGCGGGCGCGACGCGCGTCTTTCCGCGGGTCGAACGCGATCATTTCATTTGAAAACACGCGTGGAGACTTCAGTGATGCGTTCAAGTCCTCCCGACTCACCTGCTCCTCCAATCAGGACCGACCGATGCGCTCTGAGGATCAACTCTCCGCTTCGGGATCGGATCCCTCCGCGACGCTTTTACTGATTTCTGCTTACGCGCAACTTTTATTGCGGGATCCGTTCCTTTAAACGCAAGCGTGCGTTTGTCCGCGGGTCGGCGGGAAGTTGCATCAGCGGAGGCGAGAAGGAGGACTCATCCATCCATCCATCCATCCGTCCATCCATCATCCATCCGCGTTACGCAGCGCGGTCCTTAAAGTTGCGCCTCATGATGAAAATGTGCGTGCGGGGGGGTGCGTGTGGTCAGCCGTCCTCTCTGCGGCGGGAGCTGCGGGATGAATGAGCGGCTCCTTCATCACAGAGATCTCCTCTTCCTCCCCTTTTTGTCTTACAAGTGAGAGAGCAGGAAGGGAACAAGTGCGTCCTGATGAGAGTAATAGAGCCTGAGTGGCTTTAAGTTTTGAGGACCACGTGATGATGATGAGGATGAGGATGATGACGCGGATGCTTCAATCATTCCCCATTACCGCCACATAATTCCCCCCCATTATTTGCCATCACAGCATGTTCCCCTCTGCGAACACGACGCATTAAAAGTGTTAAAAGGACCTGATGATAGACTAATTATCTCACTGTGTTTGTTCTTTTTCTTTTATTGACTGGGGTGGCTTCAGAGTCCCCCCACCACCACCACTAAGTGGTCCCACATCCAACATGATGACATTCACCTGTGAGAATAATTACAGGCCATTTTCAGGAAATGTTTCCTTGTGATCTGATCATTTTCCACCACAAATTGTTCCCTGCATTAAAATGATGCTTAAATTCAGAATTATGCAAAAGAACTATTAGATATGCACCTAAATAATAAACCGAAGGCGGTGGATTCATCATCGATGGAGATGATGATGATGATGATGATGATGATGATGTGGACCCCTGCAGGTTTCCTCCAAACTGCACGACAAAAAAATAAAATAAAATGTGAAAACGTGATGGACATGAGAGGAAAATGAGCTGCCAGCAGCTTCCAGGACGAGCCGGGGGGTGGGGGTGGGGGTGGGGGTGGGGGGGTCGACAGGTACGCAGATGAATGTCTAATTAGACTCTTTCAGGGGACGCCACAATGAAAGCGGCTACATTTCCACGCCAGAAGTTGTTGGACTTTGGCGCAATTACGCGTCACGTTTGCCAGGAGAGGCTTTTTTTGTGGCGTCGCTCGTCATTCAGGCGGAGAACCTGGACGACAAAGGCCCCCCCTGTGTAAAACGGGGGTAGCAGGACGGAGTCTGTTAATCACCGAAGCTTGGCTTCCATGCATATCTGGCTGGAGGCCCCCGCTAATATGAAGGGCCCGCTTTTATTTCTTCACTTTAGACGGGGTCACGTCTGCAGATGCTAACGGTTTGTGTTCGTCTCCAGGTAGCTGATCTTGGCGTTTAGGACATCGGTAACGATAAGGAACGCTCCTGTTTGCTTGTGAAACAAAAGGAGCGCATTAAATATTCCAACTGGTGTAATCTGTGTGGAGGAAAGACGGCAGAAACCAAGACGCTTAAAATGAGCTTCTCCCTCCGGGGGCCGCTCGCTCTTATATTCTCCTGAAATCTGGGTCTTTGTTGTCGGCGTGTGCTGTAATTGAAAAAGTTGCAACCCCCCCCCCTCTCTTCCCTCCACGCGTCTTTGTTTTCCTCTCGCTCCGTCTATCCTAGTTTCCCAGTTTGACGTCTGTAACTTCCAGCTTCTCCGCTGCTCTCAGCGTCTTTCTGCCGCTCCTTCTTCCTCCCGCTGAGCGACTCCCAACGCCGTCCGTTCGCTGAATCCACATCGTAGAATCACGGACTTCACATTCTTCTGTTCCCTCTAATAAAACAGCGTCCTCCTGCCTCCGAGAGCGTTTAATTCTCTGCCTTTATTCTGGATGTATGAATCATATTTGATTAACTTGTTGGAAGGAGGTGTTTTTTGTGTTCTGTTTTTGACATGAAGTGAAGGTGTAAAGTGCAAACGGAACAGAACGGACAATGATGAGGTCTTCGCTAATTGCATTTAACCTCCCGAGTGACTCGGCCTCTGGTGCGAGGATGCCAGTGGGCATTGTGCAAATCGTGTTTGGGGAAGACAAAAGGAGAACGACAAAAGGAGAACGACTTCCTGCTTTCACGGCGCTGTGAGGTGCTGACACCCATTAGCATCCATCTGAACATGAGCGCACGGCTTGTTTGATTAGCTTCCCTCTTTAGATTTTTGGTTTTCGGCCAAAAAAAAAAAAGGACGAAAGTGTAAAAACGCTTCAGGATGGAGTAAAAACTGCAGATAAAACTGGTTATTTTCCCGACTGGTTTGGTCCACCTGGTCGTTGGCAGCTCTCTTTGTTATTCAGGTCAGGGAACACACATGTCCGAGGCTTTTGTCAAATCTTTGGCTTCAGTGGCCCGGCTGCTATTTTTGCTTCTTCCCTGTACGTGCCCTTTCATTCTTGAGTCACACTGGAGCGTTGGAAGGCTGACCTAGAATACTGAAGGCCTGTCACGCAGCCTCCCGTGAACATCTGCGCCCAGAACCGGTGGAACTACAGAATTAAAGATCCTCCGGTTCATCTGCTCCGTCGTGCAGGTGAGGTTTGATTCACTGCTGCAGCCAGAAATGGATGCGGATACAAAGGATGAGTTTTGGAAGTGCGATTTTGGCGGAGCTGTGGTTGGAGGCTGTTGGCAGCATCAGCAGCTTCAGGAAACACACGTTAGCCAAAGCGAGAGGGGAAACAACAGGGGGGGAATTTAGTCAGCGGAGGAAACGCTGAGCAGCCAGGATTTAAGAGTCGGGAGGAACAATCTGGAAACCAGTACATGAAGAGTCATGCTGGTTATCCTGCAAGTGATGATGGGAGTCGAACCCGTCGCTGACTGACGGCAGAGGAGACACAACCCGGCGCTGCAACACGCGCACAGCGTATGGAAAATACAGCTGAATAGTTGGTTTATTTCTATATTGTTTATTTGCATATTGTCCTCAATTGTTGTTCTCCATGAATAATTTATGATATAGTTGTTTTTTGCATTTAAAGCATTGTTGAAACTTTTGTGAATGTGTTTATTGGTTTTTCTAAGAGATGGATGTGAAGATTAAGACAGAGAAGTGAGGTCAGCAGCAATTCAGCTTAGCATAAACACTGGAAACAGCAGGAAACAAGAGGAAACCAGAGGAAATAACAGGAAACTAAAGGAAACAAGAGGAAACTAGAGGAAATAACAGGAAAGAAGAGGAAACTCGAGGAAACAACAGGAAACAAGAGGAAACTAGAGGAAATAACAGGAAACAAGAGGAAACTAGAGGAAACAACAGGAAACAAGAGGAAATAACAGGAAACAACAGGAAACAAGAGGAAATAACAGGAAACAAGAGGAAACTAGAGGAAACAACAGGAAACAAGTGGAAACTAGAGGAAATAACAGGAAACAAGAGGAAATAACAGGAAACAAGAGGAAATAACAGGAAACTAGAGGAAACAACAGGACACAAGAGGAAGCCAGAGGAAATTACAGGAAACAAAAGGAAACTAGAGGAAATAACAGGAAAGAAGAGGAAACTCGAGGAAACAACAGGAAACAAGAGGAAACTAGAGGAAATAACAGGAAACAAGAGGAAACTAGAGGAAACAACAGGAAACAAGAGGAAACTAGAGGAAATAACAGGAAACAAGAGGAAACTAGAGGAAACAAGAGGAAACAAGAGGAAACTAGAGGAAATAACAGGAAACAAGAGGAAACTAGAGGAAACAACAGGAAACAAGAGGAAACTAAAGGAAATAACAGGAAACAAGAGGAAATAACAGGAAACAAGAGGAAATAACAGGAAACTAGAGGAAACAACAGGACACAAGAGGAAGCCAGAGGAAATTACAGGAAACAAAAGGAAACTAGAGGAAATAACAGGAAATAAAAGGAAGAAAGAGGAAATAAGTGGAAACAATAGGAAGCAAGAGGAAACAAGAGGAAGAAGAAACAATAAGAAACCAGACGAAATCAGAGGAAAGAACAGGAAACAATAGGAAACAAGAGGAAATGGGAGGAAACAGGCTGACAAACTCCAATAGTTAATAAATCTTTCCATCTCTTCACGTCAGCGATACGATTTACTGACAGGAAGCTGCGTTAAACGTCTCGACCACGTTCAATCCAAAGGAAACCTTTTCCTAAACAACGCTTGAAAGTGGAAACGCCCTTCGACACACAAACTGGTTGTCGGTTCAAATCCACCTGCAGACCTGCCCCCCCCCCCCCCCCGGTTGGGTACATTGACCTCCGACCTCACAAACCGATGCAAAACAGTTCTAGTAAATGTATGCAGACTTTTTTTTTGACCCCTGGCTTCCTCCATGTCTTCCTCACTGGTCGTCCTCCCAGAGCTCACAGCAGGACAGCGTTGGATCAGACTCCGCCCCTCACAGGAGTGTGTTTTCCTCTTTTCTTTTGGAGACTTTTGATCATTGGGAAGTTGGCCGATAACTTTACTCCATGTGGAGAATAATGAAACATTCTAATAAAACTATTTAATTGCTTTTCTTTTTTGTTCTTCAGCTGAAAGTTTGGTTGGAATCAATGAAAGTAATTTGCGAGCGGGTCAGGTTTTCTTAAGGTTTTCTTAAGGTTTTCTTAAGGTTTTCTTAAGTATCTACACTTGTTGCCGCGGACAACCGAGTGATGAAGCCCCGATTTTATGATGAAAGTTTTGTCATGTTTTGTAAAGGGTGTGCAGATTCAAGAGGGACACCCTTTGGCATATTTTAGAACACTTTGACATGGAACCAGATTGAAAGAATAAATTAAAGGTCTTTTCTGATTAGAAGGAATGGAGTCCGCTCTTAAAGCTGGTTGTTGAAAGAAATTCATCAATTCTGAGTTCCAGTCCGGAGGAGCGAAGGGAAGAAAAAAGAAAAAAAAACGTGATTCATCACCTTCCTCTCAGGCAGCTTCCTCTTTGACATCAGGGTGCTGAGAGGAAGAACCAGCAGACGTTCATCTTCCTCCTCCTCCTCCTCTTCCTCCTCTCAGTCTGGATAAAAGAATCAAAAAATAGTAGGATAGTCGTTCACATGATGTGTCTTTAATTGAACAGAACAACACAAAGGTGTTGTTTCTATCCTAGCTATTATAGAGCCATGAATAATTTGATTCATGGCTTTTGTTTGATGCTAACCACGTAGCTGGAGGATGCTACCTGCCTTTAACGTTATTTGTCTTCCACTAAAACTCACATTTTCTGTTTTGAAAGCTTTTCTTCTCTTTTTTTCTCGTCAAATTATTTGCTCCCAGTTTTCCAACCTTGGTTTAACCTTGACATAAAAAACAACAGCACGTGCTGTATGATGTTCACTCTGATGGATTATCGATCCAAAAGTCTCTGCTGATTGATTTTAAAACGAAGTGACAGGAATGGAATCAACACGGCCGTCTGAAGGTGAGCTAAAAACACATCGGCTGTAACTGCTAAACGCAAACAAATATTCATTCTGACACTATTTATAGCATTTAAAATCACTTATTTTGCTAAAACCTGAGACGTCTCATGCTGATGGTTCCAACCGGCATCCGGATCGGGGTGTAGTCACCCCGGCGTTCCGCTCAGACGGCTCTAGACAGGGCCGCTGAGCAATATTTGATGGACTGTACAAGTCACCTTGTTCACATGGGAGAACAAAGTCATCATTTGATTAGAAGATAAATGTTCCCGCTGCGCCGCCTGACAGCCTCATGATGCCTCTAATGCACAGTTGCATATATTTGTAAGACTAAACAGAGAGAGGGCTTTGCAGGCCTGGAGTGAATCTGTAATGATTCCTCTGTCAGTGCTGCATCAGCACGTGGAAGGAAAACATCATGAGCGTTTGTCAGGGCGGTGCCGTCGGAATAAATCACTTCCTGTCTGATTCAAACAATCGTCTTTACTCGCATGCCGAAAACTTCCAGCGTCATAAAAAAAGTTTGGCGCGCTCCCCGAGCCCCCGCCTGTACAGGTGGGACTTCACTGAAACAAAAAGCTCGACCTTCAGATCTCATTAAATTAGGTTTTGTCACTAATTTGCTTGAGATGAGAAATTCAGCCCAAAAACTCGTCTGCAGGAGACGTCGGCCGGCTCATTACACCATAAGAATATTTAATGATGCATTCTAGCTGCAAGGTCAGAGTTAGCATGTGTCCTGTGGTCAGAGGAGACGGATAAATCATGTTGTTCCTGCCGTGATTCCGTCAGGTGTCGGTAGTGTGAATTTGATGATGCTGTTGCCTGTTTTTATTGTCCGGTTGCTAATCAGCCTGGAAGGACTGCCGGATGCGGGTTTGAGCCGCGCTAACAGACCGGAGGGGTCACAGCGCTGATCCGGATCCACTTTCATCCAAACTGATGGGACTCTGGTCCAAAGGAGGGATTTGCATTACAGTTAAAGGCATTTTGTTGCAGATGCGTCGTCCCAAGAGGCAGGAGGGGAACGAGTTTAGTGCCTGCGTGAAGTCATCAGTTGTGGTTTGAACGGCAGCCATGGTAACCATGAGCGGTAACAACAAGAACAACATTCCAATTTGTCATAAATTCTTGATTTATTGTCTATAAAACAGATGGCATCAGCTTCAACTCAGCGTTGTTTTCTCCTAAATAGAGAAATAATGAAAACTTAGCTTTAGCATGCTAACATGCTAGTATATAACAGATGATTAAAATATAAAGTGATTAAAATATAATTGATTAAAACATAATTTTATGCAGCACATACCAAAAGCTGTAGTTACTAATCACCGCAAAGAATGAATAAATGAATGAATGAATAAACGAATGAATGAATGAATGAATGAATGAATGAATGAATGAGTGAATGAATGAATGAATGAATGCTTTTTAATTTGATACTTGTCGTATTAAAACAACAATATAGACTGAACAGAAAAACAAATAAGACCATAGAAAGTAGACAAAACAACAATAACAACAGTCAAACCACATTTCCAGAAACGAGTAGGATGAAGCATCAGCTGATTTAAACATACCCCTTCTCAACTACTTAATAAACAAGCAATAATCCCAAATATATATAGTTATACATAAATATTTGCAAAAAAACAGAAAAAAGAATAAAGTAAATAAACATATACGTATTCACACACAAAAAAAGTAAGCAGTGACAATAAACACCGTGTGCTGCTCTGAAAACATGCTCCTCAAAATCACGTGTTTTAAAGTTGTTTTCATGCATTTCTACAGTAGTGAACAGTTTTATTATTACATTATTTAAAAAAAGTACTGGTGTTAACTTGACCTTTAATATCCAGTGTTGTTTTTCTGTTCTCTTCAGTGTGTGATTTTTGGATGAAGGTGTCCTGGAGAGTTAGAAGACGAACCTACAGACCTGCACTAGGCCACACCCAGCTGTGGGAAAAGATGCTGACTAATTATTTTTATGCCTTTTTGCTTTCTTTGCAGATTTTTTTCCATTATTTTCTTTTCCAGTTTGCTGTTTTTTGTGAGTATTTTTTTTTTCTGGTGTAAATACACCTGGTGTGTATTCTGAAAGCTGCACCAACTGGTTTGGTGGAGGAAAAATAGAAGATGCATTTCCAATAATTCGACCTATGTTTTTAGTACGCTGGAACAACTTGCTAAAGATGCAATTAATTAGACGAATATTGGCTAATATGGATGAACTGTGTTTGATTTTGTTGATGCAGTGTGTGTAGTTTTGGCTGCAGTGCTTCATTTTGCAGGATATATGAAGTATTTTGCAGTTTGTGTGTGTTTTTTTGAGTTGTGTTAAGTAGCTTTAGTGCACGTATATTTGCATCTTCTGCATTGCATCTTGTGCACACGCTGGAATTTTGTGTGTGCCGGATTATAATCCGTGCCTGTACCTGCTGAACATTAGCATGCTGACGAGCGATTAGCTCAAAGCGCTGCTTTGCTTTAGCGTAGCCTCGCCGAGCTGTTGGCGTCGGATTCCTTTACTGTTTTCTCCTCTGCAGCGCAGAGAAAAGTAGGACATCATGTTGCACTTTATTTTGGTGATCAGTTTCGCCGGAGTGAACCGTGTTATTGATTTGGAGGAATGTGGAGCTTTGTCGCCACAGACAGATGTGACATTCACAATGACCCGCGCGCTGTCAGGCTAATCTGCCCTGTCAGCTTTCATAAAGAGCCAAAGGATGCTAAAAGGAGTTCTCGGGCTAAAACTAAGCCTCTTACTTGGATTTGAAGTCTCTGCTCTTCTTGCGTGCCTCCTCTTCCTCTCCGGAGCACAACCACACGTAGAACTCTGGCTAGTTGTGTGTTATCCTCTGCTTTAAACCTGCAAACACACACGTGTCTCAGGCTGCCTGCTCACCTGTTACCTGTGCAGGTGACGCTTATCCTCAGTAAATGCATGTTTCCAGCTCTGAGTGCATTCAAGACTCTGGATGTGATATTATGTGCGTGTGTGTGTGTGTGTGTGTGTGTGTGTGTGTGTGTGTGTGTGTGTGTGTGTGTGTGTGTGTGTGTGTGTGTGTGAGGACTCGCTTTGTTCAGCTTGCGAGTGTCACGTCAACCTCCGTCCTCTTTACGTTTTATTTTTTTGGGGGGGAGAAGCGAGGGTCACTCCTGGTCAGCCCTCACTTCAATTCGCTTCATTTGATAGTTGAGGATTAGGATTTTTGGATTAGGGATTAATTTTGAAATGAGGTTTTGCCCGGAGCAGAAAGTTCAGGGCCAGAATCCACTCAGAGAAGTGTTCTCCTCACCGAGATCATTTACATACATCAGTAGATATCGCCCAGTCCAATTGCTCTGGTCTTTGTTCAGTTCTATAATTTTAGAAGGAGGAATAAATCTCCTATAAAACGGACTAATCTTTGTTTTGCCTCACATAATATGTAATTATGCATCACTCTTTGAAACTGTCAGTGTTATTAAAATGAACACAATCCCCCAAAAGGACTGAAGGCAGCACTCCAAACATTTTTATTTTATTTTCCATTCTTTGTTCACCAGGATTAATGTTTCTCCACTGCAGTGGTCCGGAGGAGAGGTTCTGAGGTTTTTTACCACTACCTGTTCAAAAGTTTTCTCTCCACTTTGTGGTTTTGTCTCTTTCTTTAATTACGCTTTTCAAAAAAATGAATTCAACTCCTAAACCTTGACGGAGCGCTCTTCTTCTGAACGCAACAACCCACGCAGTCGAAGCGTGACAAAGTTCAACAGCACTTTACGCGTTCAACCTTTTTTGTTGGCGTCGGCGCTCCCGTGAGCAGAAGAGCTTTTTTCAAGGAACTTTCCTGGCATTGGGTGAATAAAGCCGTCGACGGCGGCGCGTTGAGGTGACGGCGGCTTTGAGCGGAGGTCACGAGGCCCAAAAACGCCTCCAGAGACCCGTCGGCGTCGGCTCCAGGAGGAGGCGCTGTCTCGGTTGCATGGTCTGGAAATAAAACTGAATTCCTGCTGGAGCGTTAGAATAAATATTTGTTGAGAGGAATGCGACGCTCAGCAGCGCGGCGCTGATTTGTATGTGGAAGGATTGCGAAGCAGCAATTTACACTTAGATCAACACTACCCTGAAGGAAACCCAACACTTTTCTCAGGACTTCTTTACAAGCAAAAAGCAGATTTTTATCTGCATTTTGCAGTTGAGAAATCTCCAGTCGGAGCTCATTTAGGTGATCAACCTGCTCTGTGTCAACATATTTGTGTGTGTCGCCTCTAAGCAGCGTATCTGCTTTAATAGAAGCCCGTTTGCTTACACCTCATTAAGACAGGAGCCAAACAGCCAGAGCTAAAAGAACGGCAGAGGAGCTCATCTGCATTCCAAATGTGAAGCTGAAACCAACACCGGTGCAAAGAGTGGGCCCATGCTTCAGCAAGATAAATTAAAGAAGTGTTTGGAGTGTGTGTGCACACACACACACTCACGCAGAGAGGTACGAGTGTATTTACACACACACATAACCAACCTGTGTTTTCAGATGAATCACAAACTCATCAAAGTATTTATGATAGACAATCAATACAAACACGCTGCCGGTTTTAATTATCATGTGATTTTTTTTTTTTTCATTTTCTCATCTGATAGAATTCCATCACATTATTGATCAGATCCAACATTTGGGCTTCATGTGTTGCATTTCTTGATCCACTTGTTTATTTAGTTCCAGTAAACTGAGTGTCAGCTGATTCTGCAGCTTCGGTGGTGCGTTTAGGGTACGTAGGAATTCTAACCATCATGTGAATCTGCCGGCTCCTGTCAGAGAAGCTTCACTCGGGTTTGTGAGGGACCAATCACAACCAGTTAACTAACATTGACTGTAAACACAGTCGATGTCACCAGGCGTGAGCGAAACCATCGAGTTCCATTTTGCATCCAGTAAAACCAGAAACTCTGAGGACAGAAATGAGCAGGATTGTTGAATCTTGACTGATCAATTGTCAAAACTTATCAGGAAGCCAGGAGACGGTTTCAAATGATGATGAGGAGGAGGAGGAGGAGGAGGAGGAAGAGGAGACCATGGCAGGAGAAGAAGAGGAGCGAGAGAAACAGAAGGCTTAAAGCTGGAGGGAAACTCAAACAACAGACGTTGGAGAAATGCAGGGTTTACTAGGAGTTTACATTTAGACGCAGGAAGGATCCAAAATATAAGAACTGGAGATAAAAGATTCAACCACACTGTAACGAGTCGCACAAACACACAAGTCACAGCCAAAGTTCAAACCAGGGTTAATTAGCAGGAGGCTAGTTAGCAGGTAAAATAACTTATATATATATATATATATAATATATTACCGCAAATTAATTTTAAAGTTGGGCCTTTTTTTCTAGAAGTGAGTTAAAATATTTCTTTATGTAAAATCTTCAGCTCCGTTTAGGACTCACTAGCGCCCTCTAGATGAACTGCAGCCCAATGGGGTGAACCGGCAGCGGCGTCGTAATATAAAATATAACATGACGTTATTCTGATCCTACTTCTGTCAGTTCAAGAAGACTTTTCCCAAAACAAATACCTCCATTATTGAAGTGGTCTTATGAATGCGCTGAAATAATACAAGCACTTCTTCCACAATGACGGAGCACGTGGAGCAGCTTCAGGCCATCTCCCTCATTCCCCGTCGATTCATTTGGGGTCACGTTAGTCTGGTGTCTGGCGTAGAAATGATGAGGTCTTGATGAAGGAGATCTAATTGCTCAGTAGATTATTCAGAACGATGGCCTCCATTCTGTCTTTGATAGAAACACGTTCTGGACTCGTCGCTTAACGTTTTAACGACCCAACAGAAAAGAAATGTTCGCGGTCTGGTTATGTAAAGGCCAAAATAATTCTTTTGTTTGTCGTATATTTCTTCTCCGGTTCTTTATGGAACAAGAACGGACCAAAATTTAAAAATGACGTCATGCATTTAAAAAAAAATCTTAACTACATGTAAAATTCAGTTAAAATTCAGTCACAAAGGCCACAGTTAAACCCAGATGTTTGCATTATTAGCTAAATGCACCCCACTGCATCCCCATTAATTCATAAACACTCCATAAAAGTATCATTTGCACATCATGATTTATATTATTTCCCGAGACATTAGAGAGAATGCGGCAAAAGTTTTGTGGAAATCGGTATAGTTTATTAGTTTTTTGCTTATTCCTGCCAGGAGGCAAACAAACAAACAAACAAACAAACAAACAAAGCAACAAACACGGGTGGGAATATAAACTGCTTGGCAGAGGTAACTGGAGGGATGAGAAAGAAATGGCTGCAAATAATTTCATGTAAGCTAAAAGACATTTCCATCTCCACAACGGGCGTCTAAAGATGAGTTTGTGATGGCAGCAATTATAACGCGTGTGAACAAAGACGCTCGGCCGTAACAAACACACACACACACACAC
The DNA here is from genome assembly GCF_040054535.1 of Antennarius striatus. Lineage (NCBI taxonomy): Eukaryota > Metazoa > Chordata > Actinopteri > Lophiiformes > Antennariidae > Antennarius > Antennarius striatus. The sequence continues at coordinate 20,182,420 of NC_090793.1, read as the reverse complement.
ACACACACACACACACACACACACACACACACACACACACACACAGGATCCTGTCCTCAGATTACTGTCAGACTGAGCCTCCATTCGCTATAATGATCCCTCTAGTTGTGATAAGGCCGCCGCATCAAGTGCTTTTAATCCAGACGTGAATATTAGGATAAATAATGACAAAGCATACCATTATGTTGGAGTCTGGCAATTTGCATTAGTGATGTATAAACAGATCATAAATGCAGCCAGCGTAGAATCATAACGACTGCAGGAGACGACTCTTTGTGTGTCTTATGCGCTCCGGGAGGCCAGAGAACACTTTGAATGTGACTCATGTCAGAGTTTCCTTATTAATAAGCACTTTGTGATTTTATACATTTCATGTCTCGACAGCAACTCAGTTCACGGCTCCATATGTTCCAAGACCTCATGACTATTTTATAGCTACAAGTGAGCTATAATCTGGATATTTTACCTACAGTATTTCCGCACTATAATGCACAACTTCAACAAATGACCTGTTGTAAACTTGTTTCATATATAAGGCACACTGGATTATAAGACGCACTTTTGGTTTTTGAGAAAATTAAAGGTTTTTAGTTGCGCCTTATAGTGTGAAAAACACTGTACTTAAATAGTTAATAATGTCGGAGAAATATAAGTTCCCTGTGATTGGAGAGATCGACTGTTCTCTGACTGTAAGGAGGTCAGGAAGTCGTCGACACCACAGTTACAAAGCGACGCAACAGCGAAAGTCTAGACTAATAGAAAATAAACAGCAGAACGTCTCAGCCAGCAAATGAATGACCTTGTGTGTGAATGTGCTGCTGGTTTGGTTCCTATACCGGCAGCGTTGACTCCAACGTTTATTAAAAACATTTCCTCGTTATGTTGCTAGAGAACATAATTTACATTTCCCCTGCTGCGCATAAATTACATATAGAAGCATTTAGAACAAAAAGATGAAGCGCTTCTTCTGCAGGAACATTTTTAAATGCATTTTAGACAGGGGTCACACACACACACACACACACACACACACACACACACACACACACACACACATACACACATACACACCCTTCCTTCTTGTCTCTTCTTCCAGACTTGGTCATAATTCTTCTAAATAAGTTTAAAAACTATCTTCGCTCCTCAAACAAGCTGCTCTTTACTTCCAAAAACCTTTTCACCGCTTCTTCTGATTGCAGAACTTTTAATTTCAGTCTAATTCCAATTTCGTTATCAGTGACCTCAGAATTGCAGAGTGTTCTTAATATTCTGTGTGCTATTACAAAATTCTTGTTTTGTTAAATTTCATTTGCGATTGTTCAAAAGTTGACTCGATGAATAAAAAGCTTAAAATTCCTCCACAGACTTCAGAATGAAGCCTTTGAATATAAACAAGAAGACCGTCTGATTCTGTGATTGGCAGCAGGTGATCAAGCAGGAAGTGGGCGGGAACAAGTTGAGGGACAACCTATCAGGTGCAACCTGGAGACACACCCACAAACAGAAGCAGGTGAGCTGCGATTGGGTGGATTTCACGCATGTTTTTGAACACATTCTCACTTATTATCTTTAATTTAATGTATTTTAAATTAATTTGTTTAATTTAGATTAAATCAAAGATAGTAAGTCAGGATGCGTTCAAATATTAAAATAAAAAAAATTTAAATTAAATTTTCTGCATGTTTTCCTCACTTATCATCTTTAGTCTTGATGTTTATTGGTTTTAAGTTTCCTATTATTTTCTCTTCAGTTGAACTCTTTGGGACCATTTCGTCATTCTCACTCTTCATTTTTTATTAATAATAAACTTTCAAACAACACATCTAACATGATGACAACCAGAGTCTGATAACAAACTTGTGTTTTTCTTCATCTCTGCAGCCAAAACAGTAAAAAACAGAAGTCCCCATGTTTGCATCGTCTGATGAAAAGTCTTCAGGCTTTTCTCAATCCTCTCCATCCAGACGTTCCACGGCGGGTATGGAGGTTTGAATGTTATTGCTGTGCATATAAATGTGCCTCCTGATTCTGATGTGATTGAATGTGTGCGTGTAAATGATTATCCGGAGACATCTATTGATCCTGACCTGTAAAACACGTTTTGGATCAAGTCATGCTGTATTTTTTTTATTTTTTTTTGGGCACTGGTTATAAAAATAGAAGAGAAATAAGAGAAAGCAGTGAAATGAAATAAGACGTTTCCTCCTCTTCATAACAATGAATACACATGAGGGTGTAGCATTAACATGCAGGCGTGTAAATTTTATGACCATCTGCTTCACCGTTTCACGGGGACATAAAACCGCCTCATACATTTAAACATGCACTCATCAGGCATTCCTCCCCACGCCGGTGTCGGTTTTAACTTCTCACAACCCCGAGGTCAGTTGCGTTAATTTAGCGACTTCCTGTCTGATTGGTTCCCAAACTTAACTGGAGGTTTTCTCGACACGACTTCTCCTCCATCCGACCTACTTTTCCCAGCGGTTGCCTCGGCGTCAGTTTGACTGATGACGCTGAGGTGATGGATGCAGTCATCAGTCACACGCCGCCGCCGTTTCGAGCGGCGACACGCGTTGCCATTCGATGCCAAACACAGTTTGGAAATTGGAATCCAGCTGACATCACAGTTATCGGCGGCGGGTTCGGGCCAGGTGAGGTCGGCCATTTTTATTTGGATGTTGCGAGCTGACGAGCTGAAGTGGGTTCAAACGGCGGTGATGGATGGGTGTCTGGAGGGAAAACAAGGTCTTGTGCGGTTGGCTCTCAATGACACACGTCGTGTGGTCGCGTTGACGCGGCGGGAGCTTAAAGCCGCTCACAGATGACAAATGACGCTGAAGTTGAAGGGCAAAACCTGTCCTTACTGATCGTGTTCATCTGACAGTTTGATATCCGTCAGCCTCTCGGGCGCTGAAATCTGTGACACGGATACGAATATTACCTTTAAACTTCAGTCTGTGTGACGGAGTTAAATAAGGGAAATGTGAACTTATTACAGTAATGTTCAGCTTTTACATCACATAAATACGATTATAGTGGCAAAAATTTTTTTTCGTACATCCTATCAACGGTAGGGTGAGCAAATGTTATGTTGTGATGTGTGATTCTCTTTTAATAGTACAGTAAGTGTTTGAATATGCATATTTTTACTATATTGTAGATGTATTTTACTGCTTTTACTGCTTTTTATACATCATGGCCGGGGGAATACAGTTGAAAACTGTAGCCTTCTGGCTAATTCTGGCTTTTCTAACCACGTATAATCATGTGTTTTATGAAATTGCATTGTCCCCTTCAAATAAACTAAACATTTATATGTCTATATTGGATCCTCTTCACCAACTCCTACCATAATAATGTAGCTGGATAGCTGGACCATCGGAAGCATCTCATTGGATAATCAAAGCATCAGAAGCATCCCATTGGATAGCTGGAATCAACTGATTGAAATATGTAGATCCCCTGGTATCTATTCCTTTGTGTCCTGAGCTTCAGAATATTAAAGTTTCAGCTTGACAGGTGCTGTCTTTGACGGACGGATGGACCCGCCCCTCCATAGACCCGCCCCTCCATTGACCCGCCCCTCCTGATCAATACAGGAGGGAGAACCTCCAGAACCCAAGGTTTCCTTTCTGTTCATTGAGGAATAAACAGAAGGCTTGTTAGCGATCTTTAGAAAACCATAATATTTCCTCAACATTTCGTCAGTAAATAAGAACCAAATATGAATTACTGTGAAAATTCCTCAATGTTCAAAAAATTCAATCAATTAGTTTGAAAAATAACGAAACAATCCGAAGATCGTTCCAAATTCTCTGAATGATTAAATAATTCTTTTAAATTCATGTCAAGCCATTCAATGCACGAACCGAGCTGCTTCTTCAATAAAAAAGGAACAAATTAATTTTTTTATTCTCAGCTGAATCTGGATTTATATTTTCAGGCAGATGAAACAGACGTTCCCTCAACATCTGAAAGATGTCATTCCTTCTGCCGTTCTCCTACATAAGTGGAAAGCTTTTATTTTTCTGTTTATTTCCTACGACGTCATTACAAGTGTGACTTTTGGAGGTTTTTATTTTTTATTTTTGGTATATTCTGGGGACAGATGACACGTTCACAGTCGGTTACAGACAGTCTGGTGTCAACCAGGCAAATATTTTTAATGAGAGCGGAAGCCGGATGCGGCTGAGGGGCGACTGGATGCTGGCGCTCTGTGAAGGTTCCCCCAGCATCTGCGTTCGTCGGCGCGTGAAGAGACGACTTGGATCCTCATTTGTTATAAAAATATAACCGGGATCCCAATTTTAAGATTCCTTTGCTTCACCCACAAATGTAATAAAAAAAGATGGATGTAGGGATGTAGGGTGTTTCTCTTCCTGGGGAGCTGGAGATGCTGCTGATGGTTTGACGGGTGTGACATTTATTTTCTTACACTGTGATAAAACCAAAACCAATTAAATTAATAAACATGTCTGTCACGTTTGTTCAGATATTCTTATGTACAAACTATGAAGATATCATCAATTGAACAGTTCAATATTCCTAATGATGTACATCAATAAACACAAATGTACATGTATACTTTACCATTTGCACACCATTCTTTTTCCACCATATCAGCATTTCTAAACTCTAGATTATTATTTATTGATATATGTTATTATCATATATATATATATATGTATGTATATATATTATTATTATATATATTATTATCTTATAGATTATTATTTCGCTTTTTCTTAACTCAATTCCCATCTCTTACCTTTCTCTTGACACAACTAATATCTTTTTTGCTTTATCTAACTTATTTTTCTTTTAACATTTCAGTCTTCAGCTACAAACTATTACACCCTATTACCATCTATTACACACTATTACACACTCACTGTTACACACTATTACATTTACAGATAACTGTCTTGGAGCGTCATCGTCCGTTCTCCTCGTCGGGCCTCCGTCTCGTGGCGTTGAGCGTCGGGTGGAGCTCACCTCCGGGCCAGTCGGTTGATCCGCATCCATCCGAATCCTTCATGTTGGTTTCCGCCGACGCAGACGAGAACAAGGTCCGGATTGTTTGTGCTCCTTCCAGCCCAACGCTTCACCAGATGGCTTCCTCGCTCCCTCATCTCCATTCCGCTGCCTCTCTTCTGTCTGCTCTCACAACATGAATCAGATGATGAGCAGTTTTCAATTATCTTTTTTATTTTTTTTTTAATAAACCCAATCTGTTTATGTTAAAATAAACTGGAGTATGAGTGGTCAGAATAGTATTTATTGTGCATCCTGGAGATGTTCTGCTCTTCTCTGGCGGATTTATTTTTTTATCTTTCACACATCAGGTCATGTGTCTCCTGGAGGAGGTCACGGTAATAAAGACAGCCGTGCAGAAAAGACTTGAAATAGCCAGAAAATAATCAGCACTACATCAGATTCTCATTTTAAAGAGCAGAAAAATGTAAAATTAAATCCAGGATATGCAAAGGAGGAGAAACAGTTTCTGCCCTGACCTCTTCTGAGCGTAATTTACACGGCGATGCAGACGAGTCCTGGTGGATGTCGGGTCATGATGTTCCATAGGTGTGATAGGGGATGTTTGGAACAAACGGAGATGAAGATGCTTCAAGTCTCTGATGTGTTTGTCTGCAGAACACGATGATTCTGTTTAATACTGACGTCAGTGTCGGACCGGTGGTGATGTCGGACCGGTGGTGATGTCGGACCGGTGGGGATGTCGGACCGGTGGTGATGCTCAGGCTTAACGTTGAGGAGGAAAAGGAGGAAGCTTGACCTCGTCTGCCCCTTCCTGCTCCGCTGTGACCCCCAGGGCGACACAAAGCAGAGCGCAGCTCCAGTTCGTGAAACAGAACGCATCAGTTTGACAGTCAGTGTTTTTTGTTTTTAGTCAGCGCAGCGTTTTGGTCGAATGAAACGAGATAAAATACAAGCCAGGAGAATCTCATTTATTTTCAAGCCAGATTTCAAAGCCCAGTGCAGCTCCTCCCTGATTAGAACCTCTTGTCTGGAGACTCAGAGCATCTGAAGGCACACCAGGATCCTAGCGTGACCCTCTGATCACATATTCAATGTGTGTGTGTGTGTGTGTGTGTGTGTGTGTGTGTGTGTGTGTGTGTGTGTGTGTGTGTGTGTGTGTGTGTGTGTGTGTGTGCATTGATTTAAAAAACAACAATATGATTAAAACAGAACGGGGGGGCGGCGGTCGTTGCCTCACACTGGGTTCAAACCCACTGGGACGTCTGCACGTCGTCCTCGTGTCCGAGTGTTTTGGTTCATGGCTGGGACACACATGTGATAAAAACAGACACCAACATCCCGCGACACCCCTGAATTCCACGTTTGACCCTGACCGACACATTTTTGTGCCTCTGGCTTCCTGAAAATGTTCCTTTTTGTTTAGTGATTACATCATCAGGTTCCAGTGCACCTAAACACCAGAGCAGTTCGAAGTCCGAGACTCACAGAACGTAGCGCACTTCTGGATGCCGTCAGCCAATAGAATGCACGTTGAAATTTGACCTTGACCTAGTTTTATCAAGGTCAAGGTCATTTCCATCCCCTTTGCTGCCTGAATAATCTGCTTTTTGTTTCACCTTTCCATCTGCAGCGTTGGTGAAGATATTTGGTGGACTAACTAACGGGCGGATGAACACACGAACACTGACAGTTACAACACATCACCGCCTCCTGGGATGTAATATTGTGTAAAGTTGGCGCGGAGTCATTCCAGCTGCGTCGGTGCGTTTTAGGAGCAGCAGGATGGACGGCGGCGCCGGTCGGCAGCAGTTTAACAAGAAGAAGAATTACAGCTCAGGTGTTTGTGTACGATAGCACAGCTGGAAATAATGAGGATCCCTCGTGTGTGTGTGTGTGTGTGTGTGTGTGTGTGTGTGTGTGTGTGTGGATAGGATAACAGAATAAACACAACACATACTGTTGGTTCCATTAGCAGAAGGGGGAATGAAAAGCTAGAAAACAACAGTAGAAATTGGCGATCGACTCATGGAAAGGTCTATAAATAGACAACGGTTAAAGTTCAGGCTCAACAACACACACACACACACACACACACACACACACACACACGTTCGCCTTCAGACCTGCATTCATCCCAGGCTCAGATGTTTGAATCGGCAAATTATGATAAGCCTGAGGCTAATTTTGTATACGCTGGTTTTCCTCCGTGTTTTTTTTTTTTTCATTCTGGGGGGGTGAATGAGTGGAAATGTGTGGTACAGATAGGAGTTGGGGGGGTGTGGGATTTGAATTCCTTTCAATGGCTGTTCATTTTTCTTATGGGGCAGGCCTTCGCTGGGGGTGACCATCTGCACGCCGTTCATCAGTGCTTTGGTGTTGTCCAGTGGAATCGAGTCCTTCTGGGTCAGAGATGACGTTTCTGACATTCTTCTGCTCCGGAGTCGGTTGTTCAGCTCCTTCACGTGTAAACAAAAGAAAACTGCTTATCTTGCAGAGAACGGCGGCGACTCGAAAACAGCATCGATCTACCGGAAAGCCTTTTGTTGCCTACGTGATTTCCCAGGGCATAATCTCGCTCCTCCGCTGCCGCACGGCGCTATTTGATTATAGCTTATCAATCCTGCACAACATAGCAAAAATTAAATTGGATTGGGTTTTATTGTTTGCGCACAGTCCACCTGCTGCACAAACAAACTGGATGGAATAATGCCCGTTTTTTTTTCATCAGCTGATGGAGTGAACATCTCAGAAGAAAAGTCTCCACTCTTATCTAAAGATTTTCACATAAAGACAAAAAAAGCGTGAGTTTATTCCGCCTGATGGAATCAGTATTATAACACAATTTGCTTGTTATGACGTGACATAAAAAGAGCGAAGGAGCTCATTACATTTACTGTCATCCGACTCTCCTTCCAGACAAATTGAACAAGCGCTCATCGCCTACCTGACTAGATTATAATAATACCAAGCTATAAAAACCACCATTTATAAAAACATTGCAGCATCACGGCTGCTTCAGATATAACACAACATATACTAAATTGTAAGTTAATAGACTCATTTATTTCCCATTTCTTTTTAATGTGACGACTGCATATTGTAGAGCTCTTAAACTTTACGCCTGATACTTAAACACCGTCTCGACCCGAGATGACGGCTGGAAATCACTTTAATATCTGCTTTTTCAAACGGATATGGATTTTATAGATTGAATATAATCTGTGCTACAAAGCGATCAATCAGTTTTCTGTCTGATCTTCACCCATCAGGTATTCCTCCAGCTGGAAAGCTGTTCGTCATAGGGCGACGCTCTTTATTCCCATTTAAATCCCAACCCCTGGACGTAACATCCTCCGACAAGCCGGATCAAATAAACCAGGCTTATTCTAGTTGGCCTGGTTTATTTTATCTTGGAAGTTCAACTTAGTTTAAGCTTGGTTACTATGGAAACAAGCCTCTCAGGCTAATCCTCAGCTGTTGCTGAATCACATGACCTAAAATAAATAAAATAATAGGAAATAAAAGTTTATCAGGTAAACTTGACAAGCTCAACTCTTCTGGAGCTGCAGCTCTGATTGATCGATTAGATTGATTGGTTCACTTAAGTTCCTGCTTTTCTCATCTTTTATGAAGCGGGCCCCTCCTTGGATGTAGAGCATTGGTTGCTATGGTGATGGACCCGCGCTAACCTTAGCACACCCCTGAGGTGAGACCAGGTGAACCAGGTAAGTCACAGGTGCTTGAGGCCAGTGAACAGGTGTGTAACTGGGCGTGGCAGTCAGGTGACCAGGTGGGAAACGAGGCGGTGTCAGCGCCATCCGGTGCACAAGAAGAAAATTACGGCGAAGGTGTATGAGGATGTTGAAGAGGAATGGACGGAGACGAGGTCAGTCCTCCCCTGTGTGTGTGTGTGTGTGTGTGTGTGTGTGTGTGTGTGTGTGTGTGTGTGTGTGTGTGTGTGTGTGTGTGTGTGTGTGTGTGTGTGCTCCTGGCTGGTACTCATAATATTTCAGCATTGTGTCTCATTAATATCTGTGCTGCTATCATCACGCTGCCGGCCCGATGCCACCCCTCCATCCCACCCCCGCCCCTTGAGATGTCTGGTGCCTTTGAAGCCACCAGGAGCCGCCACCTCTCAGGGCCGCGGAGTGGGGCAGGGAAGTGGGGGGGGGAAATAATGGCGTGTCATCCGGTAATGACTGCACTGCGGATGAACTGGCCCTTTTAATGGATTTCTAATTAATGCGTGTGTGTTGGCCAACGCCACTGATGGCTGCAGAGAAGCAGGATAATGTTCCGGAATTACAAAGTCATTTTAGATCAGCGCGGATCAAGCCCAGGCCACAGAATCAGAGATAAGAGGTGCATTTTTATTCCATGAGAGGTGCAGCTCTGGCAGCCGGAAAGCTTTCGGCCCCTCTTCTGCCTCCCCTTCATCTCAGGCCGGGGCATTAAGAGGCTGATGACTCTCCATAAGGACTCTTATTGATGCCCAAGGTTCGGGGATCATTGATCCATATGTAGAAAACACAGTTGGGTGGAATCTTATATTCAGTGAACTTCCATATCCACACTTCTGATAGGAATGGAGGCATCCGGCTGTAAGATAACAGGTACGCGGCAGGTAGGAGACGCTTTCACGACCATCTGGCGTCTTTTGTTGTAGAAAACAAGAATCCTTATGAAATCTGTGACGTATCGTCCACATGTGAGTCATCCAAGTAGTTTTTAATTTCTAATCTATAATTCCAAATTTTTCTTTATATGTATTACATCTGTATTATTATCTAGCAGATGTTTCTGTGTGCTATAATGCTCTATATGATTTTTAACCCGATGAACTCAATAATTCAAGTTTACAACTTATTTTCAAAGGTTTCCTGTCCACCTGTCATCAGACAGACCCTGGGACTTAACTTTCAAACCCATAAATCTCACCTGACTCACCTGCGTGATTCTGCCTTGTTAAAATTGACAAAACTGCAACACGATCACTGCTGATGTGATTAAGCGCTGTACAAATAAAGGTTGATTGACTGATTGATTATCACCATGCCTTCAGAAAATATGCAAAACTTGGAGAAAAAGACAGTGACAAGTGTTTTCTTGCATAAAAACCAATCAAAAGTTAGTGAAGAAAAAGACAAATATTAGTACTACAGATATCACTACAGATATTACTGCAGATATTACTACAGATATTACTACAGATATTACTACAGATATTACTACAGATATTACTACAGGTATTACTACAGATATTACTACAGATATTACTGAAATGTGTGTGTGAAGCTTCAGTGTCCACAGGAGAATAAATGAATTATAGGAAAAGAAAACTATTGAGTGAAAAGCTAAAGTGAAAAAAAAACTGTATTACATCTTTATTTATTTATTAACTTTAACATTTTGATCAAATATGTTTGTTTTTTACTCTTTCTTTTATGTCATTCTTAATAAAAACATTAAAATGAACAGCTTGATTAGTATTTATATTGTACTATGAGCAAAACTCAATCCTTGCGTACTCTTCTAGTGTATATTCTTTTATTACTTTTGGGATGCGTAAACTTCATGTTGGGATGCACAAATGTTTCTTGAAGCGCATCCCAGGGATGCACTACTTTCCGGAGGTAAAGTGAACTCTGTTTGACGCGTTAGTAAATCTGTAAAACAACTTCTTCATTTTCTGGCAGCCCCTTAATATATTTGTCATTTCCTGTGAAAGTGGAAACTCCTGCCGCCCGTATTTAAAGTCCACGTCTTCGTGTTTCAGCTGAAGTGAGCGTACTGCCGCCACACAGGCGTTGTCCTGAAACGCAATCACAGCGTTCCGTCAGCCTCCACATCTGAGGGAATGTGTGTGTGTGTGTGTGTGCTTCATCTATTTCTGAGTGTGAGATACCACGTTGCATCACTTAACTTCCTCCACGCAGCTCAGAGGCGCCGTGGCTTGATGGACGAGAGCAGGCCGCCGCCGCCGCCGCCGAGCGCAGCGGCGACACCCGCCCGCCATATGAAAGAGGATTTTGGAGCAGCGAGGGATGTGTTCTTGTTGATGGGATGGAGTGACTCACACCCCGCCCGTGTGGTGCTGGGCTGAGCAGCCAGACGCACGCAGAGCTGAGAGGCTGGATGGGATTAGAGAAAGAAACACAACCGACATATGAAACAGCATCTTTAGCTCTGATGCTAAAGTCGACCTTAAAGTCTTGAAGCGTGTTTCTCAAAAAGCTGCTTGACTCCCCAGCAGAAACCAAACAGTCCTCCCACGCCAGCTTCCACCGCTCGTCCACCTCGACTCGTCATTCATGCCCCCCTCCACTGTGTGGGTGGAGGGGGGCTGGAGGCAGCATTCACTCCAGAATAGCACCAGTTCACCAGGAGGTGCCTCATGGAGAACAGCCCTGGGTCGCCCCGGCTCATGAGGGGTGGGGGCCGAGCAGCAAACGTTTGGATGAAGTGAAAATACTTTAGATTCCAGTTGAATCTCTCCCTTTTTAATCTGCAGCCCAGCCTGATGGAGTCAGCTGACCCCCAACTGGAGTTTTAACATCTCAAAGCTGAAGTCTGACTCAGCCTCAGAAGCTCCTGTGATGCTGAATTCACCGCCCCCCCCCCGAAAAAAAAAGAAAAAAAAGAAAGTCCCTCAGAGCAGCAGTTCTCATGCATGTTTTTGCAGAAGAAATGAGTTAAATTCCATCTCAGCTGGTGTCGAGATGCCAGAGTTTGAGCCTGAATGCGAGGCACAGGCGCAGACGAAGAAAGAAAAGGTGGATTTATTTACAGAAGCTAAATTACATCTGAGTCCAGTTATCAGGGGAGAGCAAAGACTGGGGGGGGGGGGGGGGCAGGAGAGAGGAGGATGTCGGAGCCGAGCCAGGATTTTAGTGGAGGAGGAGGAGGATGGGGGGTGGGGGGGTCTGGATGGTGTCTGGTCAGGTATGAAGCTATGAAGCATGCACCGTGGGAGAGGGGGGGGGGTAGGTAACTGCAGGCAGACGTAGGCGAGTGGTAACAATACGTAACATGTTTTCAGTGCAAACACTCTACATACATTTATAACGTCTAATAATCCATTCATTCAATCAATTCAATAATTTCAGATTATTAGATTAGAAATTACATCAGTGTAAACAGTGAGATGTAGTGTGTGTGTGTGTGTGTGTGTGTGTGTGTGTGTGTGTGTGTGTGTGTGTGTGTGTGTGTGTGTGTGTGTGTGTGTATTGAGGGGATGGGTGTGGTGCGTGCAGGAGGTTCCCGGTGGAGACCCCTTCCAGGACGCCCACTCCTTCCTGGACCAAACAGACGAGCGAACAGCGAGCCTAGAACTCACTTTTCTGTCAACTCTGATGACAGGAGGACAGGAAACTAGCGCGGAGGGAATCCAAATTTAGCCGACTCAGAATTTTCCACAGGCTGACTTTGTTGTCTTTCTTTTACATCACTACTAATTTTCTTTCTTGTGCTGTTAATTGTTCCCCCTCTGCTTTAATATTACTACACTGAACATGCTGTGTAATTGTGGTAAAGTGTCTCCAACCTTCAAATCACTCCTTTTCTTACTCTTTAAAATCCCTGAGTGCCCAGTTTGAACTTTAATTCAACTAAAGAGTCGGATATTTCCCTCTTGAGTTTGTACAGAAAAAAACAAGGATTAAAAGAGAGCGATTATCGGACCCGAATGGGAAATAAAATCCTTGCTAATAAATCGTGAAACCCTTTGTGGAAGTAAGCTGCGAAATTCAATCTTCAACGAGCTTCAGTGTCCTTCAATGGAATTTGCGCTGCAACAAAAAAAGACGTCTTTTAATTTATTTTAATATATCTGTTGAATGATTTTCACATGGAGATGGAGATGCATCCTGTTTGGAATTGCATCGCTATTGTCATACGTTTGATCGTTATTGGAGATAATCAATATTTCACTCAAGTTCATGAACATTTGAAGATTCCTCGGTTCAAACGGCGAGAATTAGATCGTAGTTAGATCCAGATGAGATCCAGACCACCAGGGGTATCCAACTCGACTGGGGGCTGCTGAGTTAAAAAAAAAAAAGGGTTTCGACTATTCCAAGAACAAGAACAACTGATCCAAAATTCTAAATCTTTATTAGTAACAGCTCAGAACAGGAACTGTTCTTCAGAACACGGTAAAGACTTTCAGAAAGACTTCCTCCAGACCTGGTCCCTGCTGAGCCAACGGACCTCGATGAAGTCTGACTCTTCCGATCAACCAAGTCCAGTTGAGTTACATCTAATCTTCCGTGTTCAGCACAACTTTCTCTACATGTTTGAAACTTTTACCGAGGATAATTTATACGTGGAGCCGCCACCACGTTCACGTTATTCTCTGGACGGTGGTTATTTTTTGCGTCTCATCAGCAGGACTGTTTTCATATCCGTACGACTGGAGGGCTAATAAGATGTTTGGCCTCAGAGGCTCTGAAGCGTCTCCCCGCTTCTCTGTGAGCTGAATCTGAAACAGCCCACTGATAACAGGAACAACTTTTGGAAAAGAGCAAAAGGAAATTCATGACAGTTTGTTGAAAGTTGAAGCTGATAGGTGGATTGATTTGATTGGAATTGTCCTGCACGTGGCGTTAGACCGCCTCTACCTTCAGCCTGCAGCCGAACAAACATTATTGACTACATTAGAACGTCTTATTTATCAGTTGCCAGATAATGTGAAAAATCCACAGCATCCTGTTTCGTGTTTCGATCGATTCTATCGATCGCTGTCCCGTCTCGCTGTCGCCAAGCGTTTTGAAGAGCGTTCTGTTCCTGATTGGGATGGCAAACAGCTGATGTGATGGTCGGACACCAGCTGATGTTCCAACCCCGTTTTGTCGTCTTGTGAGGAACGGAGCTGTGGAATGAGCAGGAACGTTTCTCCGGAATGTGGGAACGCGGCCCGTCCTCCATCACATCCAGACCTAATCTCCTTCAACACTTCAGGGGGGGTGGGGGGGTGGGGGGGTGGGGTCTGCCGTCGGCTCACATGAATACCAAAGATGAACTTGTTTGAAGCGATGAAGAATGACTCACATATCTAATTTCCTGTTTTTGGTGTCAGTGGGTTTCTGGTTGGAATCCAGTGATTTGGTGCTATATAAAAAAAATCTGATTGATTGATTGATAGAAACACCAGATTTTAACTCTTAAAATTAAAGCTTATCATTATTCAGGCTGTAAACATACAGAGTTTAAGACGAGGAGCGGGGTGCGAACCCACCTCCATTGCCTGCAGGTGTTTGCTCCACGTGGGCCGCGGTAATGATCATCACACCGTAAGCATCTTTATGTTGATTGGTTTTTCGTCTACATGGTTGCTAATCAGCCATCAGCAGCCTACACACCGACGACACGCGATACTAATGATGTTCTTAAACATCGCAGGTCACTTCCAGAGCACATGAAGCAGTTTCTTTATTCATTAAAACGCTTTAACGAGACCCAAATGAATTGGGCTAACTAGAGCACGAGCTACATTATTCAAAATACGTAATGAGGTTTATCACTGTGTAAACATTATGAGAACATCATTCTGTTGGCCGTTAGTCGCTGCAGCAAGAGCGTCGAGGCTCCTGGTGGCATCTGAAGTGGTTAAAAATTAAAGATGTATAATTTAATTGAACTAATATAATTTACTGTGTTTGCATTCAGCATCAGAGGAACAGCCGACGTGAGACTTGGATGGTTTAGACACATCCAGAGGAGAGATGGTGAGGATGATGAGGATGGAGCTACCAGGGAAGAGGAAGACCAAAGAGAAGGTGGATGGATGGAGTGAGGAAGACATGAGGGCGGCTGGTGTTAGAGAGGAGGACAGAGAAGAAAGACTGACATGGAGAAGGACGACACGCTGTGGCGACGCCTAACGGGACACGCCCACAGGAAACGAAGAAGACTGTGTCTTCAATCAAGTGTTTCTGGACTGGAACGGATCAAAGAAAACAGAAACACAGGGATGACTAATGTTAGCATGAACCGCTGCTTCTTGTTGATCCACACTCCTTTCTTGACGTACGCTCTTCTCTTAATCTACGCTCCTCTCTTAATCTACGCTCCTCTTAGCTAATGGTCTTCTCTTGATCTATGCTCCTGTCTTGATTTGCACTCCTGTCTTGTTCTACGCTCCTCTCTTGATATACGCTCCTCTCTTAATCTACGCTCCTCTTAGTTAATGGTCTTCTCTTGGTCTACGCTCCTCTCTTGATCTACACTCCTCTCTTGATCTGCGCTCCTCTCTTGATCTACGCTCCTCTGTTAATCTACGCTCCTCTCTTGGTTTACGCTGCTCTCTTGATCTACGCTGCTCTCTTGACTCCCTAGTCTCCATCCGGGCCAGCCGCCTCTTCAATCATCGATCCCGCCGTCTCCTGCCGGGACGAGAAACACTTTTTATTCTGTTTTCCTGGATCGTGTCTAAAGCGTTTGATCCTATTGATCTTAAACTCCTCCCTGACAACCCAGAGCCCAAAGGTGTGAATGAAGCCACGCTCAGCTGCCCCCGTTGTTAGCTTAGGGGGTGTTTAGCCCTGCGTTTAGTCTGCCCTGGATGCCTTTCAATTATCACAGCAATCAGAGATTCAAACACAAAGTTCACCCCTCCACCCCCACCCTGATTATCCAAACATTTAAACTTTCAATGACACCCTCATTACTCTGTCTGGAAGGGAAAAATCACTTGTTTTGACAGAAACCTGTCGTCCAACATTTATATTTAACAACTGATTTGAGAATTAAAAATCGATAGGAGCTCATTCTCTTCTACACAATCACAGGACAGTCAACACAACCAACGATCCCTCTACGGTTGGATGGACTTCTGCACCATCAAGATGAAATCCAGCCCATGAAACAAAAGTTTATTTGAGGTCGAAAACAAAACAACACACCTCCTCTCGTCAAAAGCTGATATTATAAACTGATCTGTTTCCCTGCAGGTCCTTTAAATGTGCATTAATGTTGGATTTTTACATGCATACAAACCAGATGTGAAGAGTTGAATAGCTTTCACCTCATTTCACACAAAATTCAAAGACAAGTTTGCACGGACAACTTTGAAAGGCTGACATTTCAGTTTTAATTTGCGTGTTTGAAGCAGTATCTGCTGAATCAGAGCTGGATTGATGACGTGATCGTCTGCAGGAGATTCCCGTCAGCACAGTCATCTAATCAGGATCTAAACTCTGTCGTCATCGACTGTTGCTGCCGTACTACTAATACTAAAAATATTATTAGAGCTAAATACTAATAATACTACTAATATTAAAACTAAATGCTAATACTAAATATTAAAGCTAACACTAAAATCAAATAATAATACTAATACTAAAACTAATATTAAAACTAAATACTAAGAATAATACTAAAACTAAATGGTAATAGTAAATATTACAACTAACACTAAAATCAAATACTAATACTGATAATATTAATACTAATACTAATATTATTACCACTACTACTAATGTTATTACTGCTAATAATATTACTACTACTACTGTTTACTACTACTACTACTACTAATAATAATAATAATAATAACACACCATCCTCAGATGTGGGTCTTTTTCATCCCTGTAATCATGACCTTTGCATGACCTCTGCACGCTGGACCACATGACGGTCTGGTGGGGGTTCGGGGTGTCTTCTCTCATCCTTGCTCCCGTTGGTTTTCCCGTCATGGCGGGAGCACCACCAGAGGTGATGGATGGGATCACATTCCTCTCAGGGCCATGAATCCCGTCTGTCTTCACCCCACCCAGGACATCACCGCAGAAATAAGACAGATGTGGTTAATATCATCTGATCAGGTGATTGATAACGATACATGAGGTGTCTAGATAGCAGCGTGCCCCACTCCTCCTGACACCCGGTGGATTGTGGGTGAACGTGATGCTGATTGTGATGTGCAGGAGCTGCAGGCG
Organism: Antennarius striatus; assembly: GCF_040054535.1. Classification (NCBI taxonomy): domain Eukaryota; kingdom Metazoa; phylum Chordata; class Actinopteri; order Lophiiformes; family Antennariidae; genus Antennarius; species Antennarius striatus. Next base: position 20,165,483 of record NC_090793.1, on the reverse strand, counting down.
ACCCTATGGATCGCTCTCGCTGAGCACCCAGCTCATTTACATTTTAGTTATGTATTCCACTTTGGAGAACAGACTCCATGCAAATGGAGCTGGTTGCAGGTAGAATTAATCCGTCCAGTCGTGTTTTCACACTCACCTGTCCTCATTTATGACCAAGTGTGTTGCTTTTCTGTGTATTGAGTTTGGTTTTTACTTTTTGCACTCTGTATTTCCTTTTTCTGTACCAATCCTGTCTTCTGCTGCTTTACATGCCTTCAATGGTCACTTGGGGACAAATAAAGTTTTCTTTAAAATTTGAATGTGAATCATGAACACAAATATGTACAAATATGTCAATACACAAAGACAAACCCATTCTGCAAGTTGGATTTCTGGGTTGTAGTCTTTCAACCATCAGTGCTCCTGTTAGCATCTGATAGCATCCTCTCTGCTTCCTGATTGGATGGGGCTGATGCACATTTCTTCATCACACGGAGGACTTCAGTCGCTGACAGGCTGTAAATTGCTCCATTCTTAGAAACGGTTGACAGTAATTTTATTGTAAGTCCCGACCACTGGATTCCATCCTTAAAAAAAAAAACCTGATGCGATGACACAGTCATAAATCTTTAAATTAAATAAATTATGTTTACGTATTATAAACTCTCTATTGATGGGTTATTTTTTGTGTTTGCTGCTGAATCATGAAAATTTAATAACCCGTCAATGACGGGTGATTAATGCGGCTGTTGACGACTTTTTCTCGCAACAATTGTACTCAAAAGCAAATATAAGTTCTGACTTAATTACTGAATAAATTATAAAGCATTTACATTTCCAGATCGTATCCCCGGTTCCTAATTAAAAATGTATTCCTTAATGTTTTTCCAGAAGCGTTTACTGAGTGATGCTGAGCCTCCGATGAGGATGCTGCGTTCAGACCGACTCACGCTGGCGTCATTCTTCCTCCAGTTTGAATGGTGGATAGTTTTATCTGTGACCTGCTTTCTTTGCATATTAATCACACTTCCATGCTCGCGCGCTCACAGGCAGAGGGATCTCACAGATAACCGTCTGTTTAATTGGTGCAATGTGTTTCAGACTCTAATTAGACCTGGAGGAGGTTACGGCGTAACCCCCCCCCCCCCTGTCGCGTGAGTGAGGAGACTCTGTCCACACAGGTGCGTGTTCCACGGGAATGTGATGCCATCCAGGAGGCACAGGTGCACACATGCATAACCTGCATGCTGGATGGAGATACAACGGGGACATCTAGACTTCGCTGGTCTAGAACTTTCCCTGCAGGGTGTTTGTGAAGCCTTGTGACCTTTACTCCCCCCCTGCCGTTCACATTTATCCTGCCACTCCAGGTCGACCCGATGACACTGGTTTTCACAACTTCTACTGGATTTACTGGGTGTACCTCTGACTGTGTGAATCTTACTTCTCACTGTAGACGCCACCTTCCACCAGAGACACTCAGATTCCACAGGAGACGACAGTTTCCACTTCCTGGACCGCACACAGGCCCATTATCTCCAAACACCAAGCGCTACACCTTTGTGTGTGGAACAACACCAGGTGCGTTATACTGTACAGCTTCTCTTAAAACCCCCCCTGAGGCAATAAACAACTCCTACGTGTGACATCGGACATAAGATCCTCAGAAACAGATTGCTGTTCTTCCACTCCTAACGCCGTTCTGACTGCCATTGAGACCTGAGAGCTGCGCCGGTGCCTCGTGTGGACGCGTGGATGCCGGCGCAGCTGCTACGTCTTATAAAATGATCCCCTCGTGTTTGGAATACGCAGCTGGGAGAGGGAACAGAGAGACAGAATCGGAACTCAGGGATGTCTTGGATAAAAGAAGCAGTGAGACGAGCAGGAAGGGAAGGAGAGTAACCTCAGCAATGAGTCACCAAACATTCACATCCCATAATAATTCAGACGGATGGAAGAGAGAAGCGGTGATGCCGCGACAACATTTCATGATTTACAGTCTGAATCGATATACAAGCTTGCCCTCCTCTGTAATTACACATATAATAGCGTACGAGGGATGAATGGAACTTGTGTTCTGGTTCATGGCAGGAACCCCCCCGGAGAGCTTTCTGCACAGGAACATCATTCCGATTGGACGTAAACTGATTTACAACACTTCTCTGGGAACGGGGGCGGAAATCCCACGGCGGTGAGAAACAATCATCTTTATTTTATTTAGATCGGGATGCAAAACGGCACAAAGCCATTAGCATCGTTTCATCTTCAAATCAATGAAACCATAAATCATTCAAAAATATCCCTGCGCCTGTGTGTTTAGCAGAGGAGAGGCAGAGGTGATTTGTGGACAGCGGGCCGGCCCATTAATCACAACCAGATGAGTCAGCAAGAAGCAGTCTCACCAAAACGCCCTTGAGGTTGACGGCGAACCTCCGCTGGCCTGTAGCCGTCTGCGACCTCTGACCTCCGTCCAGCAGGGAGGATAAATCCAAAAAGCCTCCCTGATTCCGGACGTGATGCTCGTCTGCTGGGGTGAGATAGCAGCTCGGGCCGACGGCGTCCAGACAGGAGCAGGGACTCACAGAGGGATGCTGGGACTTTGGTATTTTTAATTACAGCTTTTTCTGTACTAGAGGGTACACTGGATTATAAGGCACGCCTTCAACGAATGGCCCTTCAGACTTTTTCCACACATAAGGTGCACTGGATTATAAAACGCACTGGATTATAAAGCGCACTGGAGTATAAAGCGCACTGGATTATAAGGTTTTTGCATTATTGGTTTTTGATAAAATGTCTTATAGTGCTGACAATACTGCAGTCGTATATTTTCTCCGGGACACAAACCTGAAATACGACTGACGGAAGTAGAGAAAAGTATTGGTGTCCCCGCCGTTTCAGACTGTAATCCGTTCACTTTAGTGTGAAGTTTGTCGTCACAAAGCGGACAAGAAACACTGTTTGTCTTTATCATGTCAAATCATTCTTGTATCCCTCTTCATGTAGCCGAGCATGCCAATTGTTTTGGCTGCAGCTCGGTCATTAATCAGTAACTTTGCGTTAATTTGATTAAATTACAAATTCCATCAACATTTCTGGTCAAAATTAAGACACATGCAAGAATTGTTAAGTTTATTTGGTAATAATTCCTTTATAATCCTCACTTGACGCTCAGGAGACAATCTGCAGAGGCTCCACGTCTTCCCTGACAGTAATAACAGTCCATTCCTATTTCTGAACTAAAATAAAAACAACAATACACGCTGTTTATTTGCATCGACACAAAGGCGTTCCCATTTCTGCAATTTCTCATACATCAATAGGAAAGTGGGATCTGATTACCGAGACAGACTTGCAGATGCGGCGTCTCCACAGGAGTAAATGTATATTGATCACAAAGGACCTGGGAATGTAAATTCTGATTTGTATGTGTGTGTTGTCTGGGCCAAAGTAGTTGCAGAGTGGAATCCATCACTATTGGCATGTAGACCTGATTACTGGAGAGACACTGAACGTCTCATAGACCCATGATAAAGAACTCTGTCCAGGCCTGTTTGCGACCGCATCACTCAGAGTGTCTACAGAAAACCCGTGTGGAGAAAACAACCATCCACACGAACAGGCTGGTTCTGGTGCGGCCGCCTCCGCTCGGCTCCATCCGGGCAGATTATCATCACGTCTGGACCGCAGGAAAACTTCTGGACCCCCCAGTTCATAGAAGTGTTTTAAAGAGGAGGAGAAGGCTCATAGAAAGACATTTAAAATCATATGAGATGAACGTTCGTTTGTCTGTAGTTTGATTCCTCTCCCCGTCAACAGGGGGCAGCATCGAGCCTGTTTACTTCTATTTCACACTTTCAGCTTTTAAGCTGCAACTAATATGTTCCACAGCATCGGATTCCGGACAATCTGAGGACTCTTTAGGCGGTAAATAATTTTGAAGTTATATTTCGTAATAATCGTTTTACATATTAAGCAATCCCTCGTCCCTCACGGTTAATGCGTTCCAGGATCCACACGGGATTAACGAATTTTGCGATTGAGCGACAAACTATTTATCTTATTATTTACGGTTATTTAAACGTTTCTGAACCCTCTCCATACTGATATTGAACCTCCTCTATTGAACCTCACTCTGATAGACCGTTTTTAGCGATGGTAATTTCCTGAATCTGATGTATTCGCTTCGCTGCAGGAGAGGCGACGCGTCGATGAGTCATCTCTGGCGTTGAATAAAACCGAACTCGTCCTGTACGTTCCCCGGTCGCTTCGAGACGCGAGCCCACAAACACAAACACACCAGTTGTGTCAGACCAGCAGGGAAATGATGTCACCCGTCAGCAGCCATGCTGGTGTGAACGGGTTCTCGCCGGAGTTCATTTCCTGTCAGCGCTCCACCTTCTTGTAAAGACTAACGAGGGAGATCCCGCGGCCGATCGCGGCGCCGCCAACCAGAACCGTTTGAAAGGCGCCGCGTGTGTCGGGAGAGATTTAATCACACCAACCGCATATGCATTTTAAATTAAAGCCAGGTGAGATAAGAAACCAAATAATGTCGACACCGCTCAGGTGTGTGGACTGAAAGTTTGGATTCATTCAGAGGTTGGGAATACCAATCCCTGCACGCGAGGCTGATCACATGATTCTCACCTCCGGTTCTCCGTTGTTCTCCATGCATTTTGTGTTTGACACCTGGGTTTGATCCAGAAGCAGCTGATGGTTCTGTGGAGACGCTTTTCAGGATGTAGACCCCTACAAAACAGGAATAACCTGTTCCTCTGTGAGGGAGATCATTACCTCACCACAAACAAGTGTGTGTGTGCGTGCGTGCGTGCTTGCGTGCATGCATGCGTGCGTGCGTGCGTGTGTGTGTGTGTGTGTGTCTGTGTGTGTGTGTGTGTGTGTGTGTGTGTGTGTGTGTGTGTGTGTGTGTGTGTGTGTGTGTGTGTGTGTCATCTGCACAAAAACAGTCAGGCATCGTGACGTTAGCGCTAGATGAGCTAATCCTGATCCAAAGCTAAAACTAACTAGTTTCACTAGGTTTTAAACTAACTAGTTTTTGAACTAACTAACTCGTGTTTTTGAACTAACTAGGTTTTAAACTAACTAGTTTCTGAACTAACTTACTAACTAACCCATTAGGTTTTGAACAAATTAGGCTCTAAACTATCTAGGTTTTTGAACTAACTAGGTTTTGAAATAACTAACTAACTAACTAGGTTTTGAAATAACTAACTAACTAACTAGGTTTTACACTAACTAGTCTGAACTAAGTAATGAACTAACCCATTAGGTTTTGATAAACTAGGTTCTAAACTAACTAGGTTTTGAACTAGTTTTTTTGAAACTAACTAACAACATTTTTAAATTAACTAGGTTTTAAACTAACTAGTTTCTGAACTAAGTGACTAACTAATTAACTAACCCATCAGGTTTTCAACAAATTAGGTTGTAAACTAACAGGGTTTTAAACTAGCTCACTTGGTTCTGAACTAACTAGGTTTTGAGTTATTATTTAACAAACATTGTATTTATATTGATGTTATTATTTATTTATTATGTATGTTTATTATTTATGTTAACACTGTTTACGTTTACTCTGTATGTTTTACACTTATCCTGCTTTATCTGCTTTGAATTGGCCCCTTTGGGGACTAATAAAGTTTTTTTTTTTTAACACACCCCAAACCCGGATCACATGACCTCCAACACGTAAACGTGTCACAGTTTAAACCAATCACAGCGTGTCTGCACACATTCCTGTCCCTAATAAAACTTTCCTCACAAAAAACTTTTATTTCCTTTGTTTTAAACGAAGCGTTTAATTAATTGATGGCTGGCTGACGCCGTTCGCTCGCAGCTCTTCAGTCATCCATCCTCGTTTGACATGATGCACCCCCCCCCCCAGGGGAGAGATCAAGGCCTCATCGATGCCCAGCTCCCACCGACGATCCACATCTCCCATGAAGTGTCCCATTTCCCGATGAAAGCGACCCCCGCCGAGGCGTATTGTTCACGCGGCGTTTGAACGCAGGGAAACTCATGTAAATGATCAGGGCGTCCCCGTTTGTCTGGGGTGTCTCTGCGTCTGCAGGATCTCGTTTCCATGGAGTCACCAGTGTGTGTTTTTCCTCTTTGCTGTGTGTCGACTGATAAAAAGTCCAGACTGTGTGACCGCATTTTTTTTTTTCAGACAGGAAGTGGCAGAAACCGCCCTTCCCCCTTCGCCCTCGTCAGCGCTTCGCAGTTTCACGTCCATCACTTCCCCTTTCACCGAAGAACATGCAAAGATCTTCAAGAAGCATTTGCATATTTTCAATGTACACGAGATGTTCGAGCTCTGCCAGGCGATGCTGCATTACAGGAACACAACGGGGACGTGTGCGACGCAATAAATTAACCGCCATCACCCGGAAACCCTGTGGTATCATCTGTTTATGCTTCAGTTCAGGGGGGTCAAACTCATTTTCACCACATCAGCTTCACGTCTGTCCTCAAAGGGCCAGATGTAACTAATAAATGTAACTAAATGTAACTCAGTGTAATTAAACCCACAGAACTCCATCAATCAAGGATCAAACTATCAATCAATAAAGAAAAATAACATCAGACACAAGTTAGGACGTTAACTTTGTTCACTACATTTTTGTCTAAACATTTGGGCTGAATTACTGCATTGTGGGAAATGTAGTTTTTCTTAAAGCACACTTTTAACCTATTTATTTTTACACTCTTGTGGGCCACATAAATTATTGTGGAGGGCCACATTTGGCCCCCGGGCCTTGAGTTTGACACATGTGGTTTAGTTTAATGTCACGTGAGAATCTATCCCTGCATTTCTTTTTCCTGCAACCAGAAAACCTGCTGCTGCTGTAAAAATGATTTAAAATGATCACATAATCCTAATCTGAATGTATTGATTTCATTTGTTCTCTCACCTGCTTTGTTGACACGAGGTAAATGTGTGGAATGAAGCCAAATAACTTCTATTTAATTTTCTTTCAACGATTCAGCAGTGTGCCGTTTACTTGAAGGTGAGGGATGTTTGTCGGCCCACCGGGCCGCGGACGCCGACACGCGTGTGCAGAACACGGCTTGTCGCTCCTCATCAGCAGGTTTTAATGTGAGGACGGAGGAAAAAACTCAAGTTAGCTGGAGGCTGACTGAAAAGGAGAGACAACGTCCACCATGCACATGATCTGCTAGTTAGAGACCAATGTGTGATCCGTGTGTGTGTGTGTGTGTGTGTGTGTGTGTGTGTGTGTGTGTGTGTGTTTGTTTTTAACTCAAAAAGTTAGCGACACGTGTGCAGGTGATTATATTTTATAAAGATTTTGTGCTCACGTACCATCGAGATCCTCCTGAATTATTTATGAAGCACATGTTACAGGAAGCGACATTTCAGTGTGATTTTATCTTGATTAAATAAACTGGATTGATGGATTGATTGACTGATCGATTAATAATAAATAGACCTAAAGCTTCTCTAAAAACAAGCCAGTCTCTCCCTAACAGAGACATCACATCCGTCTCCATCTGCCCCACAGTGAACCAATTCCCCGCTGCTTTCCACTGAGTCACAGTTCATTTGTCTTTCTCCATTAAGGCTCTGATGTTGTGGAAAGAGCTAAGCTCCGCCTCTGACACATTTTTATTATTCATCATAATTTCATTCTTTTCATCTCTGCAGTGTCTGGCCTTGAAAGCAGAGACGCAGAATGAGTTCTCTCCTGTGATGCCAAAGGATCTGAAGAGGACATCCTGCAGCCGGCTTCACTAAATCACACGTGTGATCCGTGTTTTTGTGTCACCGGGGTTATTAGTTTTTTATTCCTAACATCATTAATTTACTAATAATAATCCAGACAAGACAAACACAACAAAAACCAATGAATGAGCTGCTTTCTCTTTCGCTCGGTGACAGGATGTTGGACCCGGGGGGCTTTCTGTGCCTCTCTTTGCAGGTTGTGGTTGAACTATTAAAAGAAGTGGAGCACAAGGTGTGGGAACTAAATGCAAACAGTTTATAAAGCGCGATGCGGTCGGTTGAGCGATGGGTTTAAATAGAACGGTTAGCTCCCTCACACGTCGTGCGTCAGATAGCCCAGAACAGCATGCATGGAGTCACTTCTTTTTCTATTTCCTCAATTCAGCTACATGGCCCCCAAGGAGGAAGCATATTTCAAAACGCTCGGTCCAGAGGTCCTACAGGCACCAACGATGAAGAACGATAATAGCAGGTTTGTACTTACTTTCATTGATTTGTGAATTTTCAGACTGGGTTTTGATACATGTTGCAGCCGATGCCTGAAATCTGATGCAATTTTAATCACGAGTAAAAAAAGTTATACAAGAATTTCTCTGGAGGAAGAAAAATGAAGATTTCCCTCAAGAGCAGTTTGCACACAGATATATAATTGTCGGTTAATGCTAAGCTGCTTTGACCTACATGTGCATTTGTGACTTTAAACCGCAGAGATGTTGTCACATGAGCCGCTTTAAGCGTTACCGTGTCACCTACATGCAATTCGTGGAACTGAATTCATTTCTGTGTGCAGACAGAAAGACAAGGAGAGGAAAAGTCGACTCAGTTTGTTTCTCACCAAGTCGGGCTCTCATGAGAATGTCAGCACCCAGAAAAAGAGTCCGAGCAAGTGAGTCCAAACCCGTTATTAATTTTCAGCTGCTTCCATGACTCACTGCACACTTTCAGGAACACGACATCATCAGGGACCAGCTAACCACGTCTTTTCTCTGTTGTTCTTGCACATGCAGCATCTCACCAGAGGCAGCTCTGCAATGGAGCAGCTCCTTTGAAGAACTGCTGAAGCACTCGGGTCAGTTAAAACTCCTGTCAGATCGCCGTCAAACACGTTTGAATTGTTAAACTGTTAAGTAGCGCTAAAGGCTATGAATAGTTCGGTTTCACTACGTCTTTTAGTGTTTGCTGGGACAGATGGTGAGACAGAAACTCTGCAACTTCCTCATGATCGTAGACGTTGCACATCGGTGCCAAAGGGAAACGCTGCAAACCCTTCAATGTTCTCATTGACTTATGGCTTCAGTAGCAAATGTCACGCAATGTAATAAAGACATTTTTGGTAACTTCATCTATATTGCCGTTGCTTCCTTCAGTCATTGCCATGAAGGTGTACAAAACCTTTCAAACCACCTTGAGTGCCGTGTTCTAGATTTTTAAGCCTTTTTTTGCTCATAATTCTTCCACTTTTCTTTATTTTGAAGGCAGTTTGACGCTCCAGTATTCTCTCTCTCCAGCTCCTTAGAATCTCACCTAATCAGTAATTCTCTGTTTCCCTGCACCAGATGGGGTGGAAACCTTTTCTCAGTTCCTCAAGACGGAGTTCAGCGAGGAGAATATTGAGTTCTGGCTGGCCTGCGAGGAATACAAGACCATCGACTCCGACACGAAGCTGCTCTCCAAGGCCAAATACATTTATACGGTTTTTATCGAATCAGACGCTCCTAAAGAGGTACGACACGCCACGCCGATCCATCACCAGCTACGTGACGTCCATGCAACGCTGCCTGATAATGGCTCGAACAAGTTGTGTGGGTTTAAGGTTTTCTGTGTCTTACATGAGGCGTGTTGGTGGTGAACATATTTAACTCGTAGCTTCCAAGCCTGCAGCGGTTTGACCTTTGTGTGTTAGCTCGCCGGGGTCACACATCTAGAGCACGCATCGCCGCAGGTCAAACCAGGTTTGGTCTTTGGGTCTGAAATGTTTCCATTGTAAGGTGGCGAGACCGCCATCCGATGTGGTCTCTCTGGCTCTGCAGCAGATCCGACGGCGGTTACCGGTTTGAGGTTTTGTCGTTCTCCTGCAGAAGCGAGAGTCAGCTTCACCCCCGCACTTTGAGTCTAAGATGAATGTATGTGAATATTTTTACAGCGTTTGCTGGCATGACATGAAAACATGAAAACAGCTCCTGTGATGTGCAGAGAGATCCAAGCGTAGAAAAAAGTAAGCGTCAGTATCAAGAACCGGGTTTCAGGTTGTGATTTCTGTTGCTATGAAAGGTGTTGCGTTAGAACATTATAAATTATTATTAATATTATCAAATAGGAAACAGGAAGTTAAAAGTTTAACTTTACCAAACAGATCGGGATGTTCCTTTAAAGGATGACACGCTGTGGCGACCCCTAACGGGACACTCCCAAAGGGAGTCAGAACCAGGAAGTTAAAGTTTCCATGAAATTTGGCTTGAATTGCTAACAAATCAAGAATCTATCCAAACCAAAGTTCCTCAAGAGAACCAGCATCAACACGTTCCTGGAGTGGACACCATTTTTGATGTGCTGTCATGCAGATGTTGGTTTTCTCCACTGGATTTGTTTTGCACTTTTTAAATTGGATCTTTTCTTCCGGTGACCATCTGGTGTGTTTCCAGCCGACAACTCGTCTCCTACTCCCTGTAGGAAACCCATATTGTCATATTGTGTGGGTGTGAACACAACAGTGCATCATTATATACCCCGTCCTGCAGGTTTCTCATTATGTTCTATTTCTCCTCAGGTCAACATTGACCACGACACCAAAATCGCCATCAGGAGGAACTTATCGCATCCGACCAGGAACTGCTTCGAAGCGGCCCAGAAGAACATCTACAGTCTGATGAAGAAGGACTCCTTCCCTCGCTTCCTCAGCTCTGACATTTATCTGCATCTCACGTCTCACATCAGGAGCAAGGGCCCCGGGGCCCCCATGTTTCGGAGGAGGTCGCGCTCCTGTGTGTTCAACGAAAGAGGCGAAGCCACAACTTAAAACCGCCGCAGGTGTCTGATGAATGGAGATGAAACACGATAACCAGCGCCGTTGTTGAAGCGTCATTCCTGTATCGTCCACAGATGTTGTGTATTTTTTTATAACCATCGGGGTCACAGTGGAGGATTTTACTTTCACAGCAGCGTGGCTGCTCGCCAGTGATACAACTTTAAAACGGTAGTTTGTTTTAAAGTGAAGCTTGTTTGCTCTGACAGTAAAAACCAGACGCTTGATGCTCAGCAAATATAAAACTACAGGTGTTAGCTTAGCCACACCGCTAAACCAGTGGAACCAGCATGAATCCGTCCAATGGGAGCCTCTTCAAAGATACCTGAATAATTTATACACATGTGGCTCACAGCAACTAGCTTGTACCAGCTAGCGTTCCCTTTTAGTTTCCATTCTTTTTGCTCAGCTTAGCTATCTGCTTAAGTTAATATTAACGCTAATCATTGTTCTAATTTAATTATTTTTATCAGTTAAATTCTGAGTAGTATACTGATTTCAACTCTATACGCTTCATATGCAGCTAATAAATTAACTTTTCAAATATTAAAAGCAGATTATTCTGCAGCACCTGTGAGGTCATCTCTCTATTTTTGGAGGGAACTGATTGGTTGATGCTCACCTTGAACCTTTAATGGGATTGGCTGTGGAACCATCTCACCTGACGTTCCTCCACGCTGACAGTTTTCACACTAAAGTCTTTCTCCTGACTTCACACACATTTCGCTTCGGTTGCTTCGTCTTCCGAGATCCTGCAGAAGCATCTTTATTCCACATTAAATCACGCAACACAATTCGACCATATCTCATTAAAATGGATTTGTGATTTTATCCTTCGCACTGTCCAAACCCTTCTGGACTAACTCGGGGCGGAAGTCGGCATGCATGGTGGCTGCAAAGCACTGAAACTTTTTAATGAGGGATATATATCTCCCTTTTCTGTTATTGATTAAAATAAATCCCATTTTCACACGCGGAAGAATGCATCTCATTTAAATACTAACATTATATCATTACATTACGACGGCTGTTATTCAGTTTGCTGCCATCACATGTGATTTATGTCTTTCTGTGATCAGACGTGTTGCACCGCTGTTGTAAAATGCACATATTATAATGGAGAAAGTCAAATAAATTTTTTTTCATGAAAGCAGTTTTAATGAAACCTTTTTGTGTCGTTAATAAGTCGGAATGACCCCATCTAAATGTGACAAATGGAGCCATAACGCGTGCACATTACACCAGTCGGGAAAATTGTGATCGTGTGTAGCTCCCCATTCCATATCACTGAAAAATTAATAGACCTTATCAACTTCCACCACTTCGGCACAGAATAATTCATGGTAGTGGATATGTATGCGCAAGCAATACTTTTTACAAAGACAAATACATATTACCTCGAGACTAGCAGCGATGCCACTGGGTTTGCCCCCAAACTCTTGCACATGCATGCAAAAAAAAAAAGATGTTACCGCATACGCGTGCATTCGTGCACCCCCATATAGGGAGCACGGGGAGCTGGATGGGCTCATTAACACGGATGTCAGGGTTTCTAGTAGCCTTCAGAGCCACTATGGGTCCCATCTCAGCACAAGTTACCGCCAGATTACATAAGCCTGCGCGGAATACCTCACTGCCCGCATTAAATATGCATCCATCCCGACAGCAGCAGCATGTATAGTCAGGTAGATAGGAGCTCTGCAAGCCAGCAATTTTATCACAGTTTGACATTATTTGCCCACTTTCTTTCTCATCGCTTTTTAAATTTTGACTCCATCTGTGCTAAAAGCCTCGAAATCATTTACGGGAAAAGATGCATTGAGTGTCCTCTGAAGAGAACAGCAAGAAAGTACTTTACCTGGAGGTGTGATAGCGTTAAAAAGACGTAGACCAGTCCGAGAAGGGTTTAAAACAAGAGTGAAGTCAAGTTCCTGCTAATAGAAGTCGGTACTTTCGGTACTTTTTTCACTCTTGGATGCCGTTTATCCCAACTTACACCCCACACGCTCCCATTTGAAGCGCCAGGTTGTCCTATCTCAGGAGCTTTTATCTCATCTGTGGAACCAAATATAATAATGGATTTGCTGACTCCCAGGCTCAGATGCCGAGTCGTGAAATTTTTCGCTTTACAAATCTCTTTGCACTCGATGTTGTTGGTCTGCAAAGATGTCGATGGGCCCAAATATATTTAAGTGTTGAGGCTGTGCACATGGTGAAAACCTCAAGGTGAGACTCGGCTTTAATGGAAGACTAGTGGCATGTTTTTATGTGAGGGAAGGAAACACGCAGAGCGTCTGAAACGCAATTCGTCAATTAATAGGGTCAGGTTTCCACAGGCAAACAACAGGAACGCGAGAAAGAGGGTATTTGAGACTTTCTATGAAATGTTGTAAGCTGAGATAAAGACATTTAGGATTTTATAATAAAACAAAAGGATCATTACTGAAGCCCTTCCAGGAGCTGGAGATCCACTTTTGATAGGGTTTCAGGGTTTGTCTGCCCCCACTGGTCCGTGTGCCTCCTACATTCAGTGGTATCAACACTCTGCTCATGTTCACCTGGTCAAAGCAGGACTGAGTGAGACGGGAGAAATAAATTCTATGCTGTCATCTGAGAGTGGAGACGCGGCGCTGGAGTAAAATACACATCGGTGCCCTGAAGAGGACAGGAGTGCCATCCTGTGTGTAATGGAAAACACTGCAACGCAACAGGAAAACAAATCAGGGCCTTTCTTCCAAACTGGGTCCATATGGAGATGTGTTTGGGTCCCAATGCATTCAAAACGAGGAAAAGAAAAACCACATGAAGGCAAAACATCGATTCTCCCCTGCGATACCAGCAGCGTTGGTATTTTTTTCCTAGCAGCACCTTTTTTGAAAAGCAAATTCCTGGATCTGATGCGTCTGCGCTCATGCAAATAAGGGCAGTCGGGGTATTTTCCATCACCTGCTAGGATTTACATGCTCGGTTTGTTTGGGCCCATCGGATCACATCCAGTGGTCAGGAGGCTCAAGATGGACTGAAATGCACTGAACACCATGAGCTTACAAATCAGTGTGTGACACGACCTGTGTGCAACCAGCAGACCCAGACGAGTGGGGTGGTCACCGCCGTCTGCCCCGGGGTCAGGGGCTCCGCTCCACCGTGCAAATACAAAATATAATGTAGATTCCTTTGCCCTCTGAAACAAAGAGGCAAAATGTGCTGCTTTATTTTTGCAAAGTCCACGTGAATCAAAAGAGTTTTAATGTGAAACCACGAGGTTAAATTTTGAGCTAAATTTGGATTCTAATTATTTTGTCAATTCACGTTATCAGTGACCTGCAAAATTAACAATTCCCATCAGCCTCTGCTGCGCTTTAGTACTAGTAAATGGTAGGTTAGCATTAAGTCGAAAATGATCAGCGTAGTTAGCTTTATATCCGCTACAGGAGTTCTGCAGGACACCTACAGAACCCCTACAGGACCCCTATAGGACCCCAACAGAACCCCTACGGGACCCCTACAGGACTATTACAGAACCCCCAAAGGACCCCTATAGAACCCTTACAGAACCCCTACAGGACTATGTAATTTTTCTGCTCAAGACTATTGTTTGATTGTTCGATTGATTGATTGATTGATTGGTTGGTTGATTGATTGATTTATTGATTTATTGATTGATTGGTTGATTGATTGATTGATTGATCGATTGATCGATTGATCGATTGATCGATTGATCGATTGATCGATTGATTGACTCAGAGCTGCTGACTTGGCTTTAGTGTTTGCACACAATCAATTCCCTGGATTAGGGCACAGATTTGAATGAGAGGTTATAAACATGCAAACATCCAGATTACAACCTTCCTTTCTCAAGAACCAGTGATCATCCTCTCCTGAGTCGTAGAGGAATAAATCACAGCTTGTTTAATTCTTTCTTCCAGCTTCATGAATCAGACTATAAATATTCAAATGGCAGCACGGTGGTACATTTTCATTTAGAGTCCATTTGTTTATTCCATTTGCTTATGGTCAGGATCTCTCCCAGAGCTTCCTCACCATCGCTAATTGGTTTATTGAAATGTTATCGAGTTTGAAGGCCATCCTGGTCACACCTATACAAAATAGATCAGCATTCTAAAATCTGAGACTTCTCTTGACGTTTTTGATTTCTCTCTAGAACCATCTGTCTCCTCGTGATTGCCCGGCCAGTGTCGGAGTTGTTATCACCTTTCAATTCAGTCCAGGTCTCCTTGAGGTGGAACAGACATGGCAGGATGCCTCGGCTGTCCCAACAACAACACTTTGCATACAGATTTCCATATATTCCACTCGTGTAGGGTGGGGGGGTCATTTGCCCAGTCACTTCCACTCCCTTATTTCCAAACAATCACAACCCCGTCTTCAGTTTGGCAGGATCTTTTACCCAGCTGCCTTCGTTGAGGACGTGGAGATGGCGATAAAGTGAGTTACTGCATATTTCCATTTTGGGGCCTTAACCATTTTCAGCAGGCAGCAGGTTACAGAAGCCATGTGGAAAATACCAGCGGGGTTTGCCTTCACTGTAAGTCTCACCTTTCCTCACCTTTCCTGCTGAAGAGGGTTGTAGTGACAGGAACTTTCCCTAGATGATTGGCTGCACTTAGCTGAATCTTATCATGATTGCTAAACGCTTGACAATTTTTCCTGAAAGCATTTTTTTTAGTATCCAACATGTGGAGTTCAGGGACACCTGGGCTAGTGATACATCTCCATGCTCTTTTCAAGGGTAGATTGTGTTGCTTCCCCAAAGATCCGCTGGAGGACGTTGAGACTTGGGGTGAATCCGTGGACAAAGTCCTCACCTGTAAAGGTGAGAGTCTCCTCTGATCCGTACATTCGATTTCATGTCGAGCCGCTCGAGCCGCTCACTGCCTTCTCTGATCTCCAGCCGGGCAGTTAGCGTTCCGCGAGTTCCTCAAGTCCGAGTACAGCGAGGAGAACATCCTGTTCTGGCTCGCCTGCGAGGACTACAAAAAAACCAAGACAGTCCCGGAGATGATCTCCTCCGCCAACAGGATCTACTCAGAGTTCGTCCAAACAGAAGCACCCAAACAGGTAAATGATGGAGAGCCGGAGGCTTCATATTGAATTCCGATGACGAGAACCAAGTTTAGCCAATTCTGTTTGATTCCAGATTAACATAGATTGCAGTACCAGAGAAAACATAACAAAGAACATCTCCCAGCCCACCCTGACTTCCTTTGACGCGGCACAGAAGCTGATCTACAGTCTAATGGCCAGAGATTGCTACCCACGGTTCCTCAAATCTGACATCTACCAGGGACTCCTGAGGAGAAACGATTCAAGGTGACTCCAATAAAACCGAAGAGGCTCTAGAGAATCTCCTCTCCGAATCTGATCTGCTGTAGCGCTCTTTCTTTTCAGTATGCATGACGGGTTCATGGCATACCATCAGGATCTTGTAGCAGAGATAGCTTTTCTCCACCTGTGTGATTCAATAGAGAATTACACGTCATCTCTTTCATCACGCTAAGGATGAAATAGTTTCAGGGTTTGTGCACATCATTCTTCTTTCTGTCATCCGTAATGAAATGAGTGTCTTTACTGTAAAGTACACTTAATCTAATGGATTATTCCCGTAGGAATCCTGAAATATTCAACTTTCAATAAATAAAATGTGACTCTCTTGTTAAGTCTGTCTTTATTTTGGTTTTTAACGAAAGTTGTTGTGTTAGCTGGGTGTGGTCTGTTTGAGTGCCATGCAAACTAGCTCCAATGGAGTCGGAAAAGCCTGTAATGCAGTCATTGTTTAGAAGAAGCACCAGGTGGCAACAGAGATCTTCAAGCGTCATTCGACAAGCAGGACGACCCAACTGAGAAGAAACGGCAGAAATTACATCACGTGTTCCCTGGCGATGGTTGGCGTGTTTCTCACGCATCACAGCTGCAGGTAGATTAAAAATAAAAGAGGAACGAAAACGATCTCCTCAATCTGGAGTCAGATTAGCCTGAACGGGTTAATCTGGATCGGCGATTCAAATGAATTCACGTCATTTATTCATCATGAAAACGTATGATGGGTAAAAAATCTACTATTTGAATCTGATATGCTTCTAACAATGCAGAACTTTTAAGTAATTCGTAAAACAGACCAGTTTTAACTTAATTTGAGACTCCAAGTTGGATCAGTTTTTTTGTAATTTTAAGTCGGGAGCATTATGACTTAAATTTAAGTCATAAAGTTCATATCCTAATGAGGTTCTGCTGCTTCAGAGTTTAGCATAAAATGCTAATGCTACAGTCATCTGAATGTGTGTGTTCATTGTGTGGTGTTCTTGGTGGTTTGGAAAGTATAAGTAGACGTAGTTTCTCCATGTGATTATTTTAACCTCAGCCTTGTGCAGACAGCTCACCACAACTTCCTCTAGTTTAGACAACCCATGGTTACAACAACGTTGTGTTGGGACAGGACTGGAGATACTGACCAATCATATTCCGCAGATGTTTAAAGCAGCAAATAAACTCAGTGGTGCAATTTGCAAAACACACGAGCAACAGGAAATAAAGGAGACAACAGTACAGATTGAAGCCACGATATTCAGAGAGACAACAACGAAACCCATGGATGCTGCAACTGATTAAAGTAGCAGAGATATCAGCGTACGTCACGTCGTGTGCTCTCCAAACATCCTGTCTAGGACCAACACAGACATTAGAACACAACACCTCCCTTTGGGTCGAAAGCTTTACCTCCAGAGTCAGCTGGTCGAGACCGGAGAGCTGCTGGAGAGGAGGAGGCATTCATCAGGCAGCAAGATTATGTACGTCAGAATAAAGTAAAATTAAGGTTATTACATATGCATTCAATTCAAAAATGTGTTTTACTTCATGAGATTATCAAATAATCAAGCAGAGTCCTTAATATTTTTGATGGAGACGTGGAATCTAACGGAGGGTTTTGGAGAACATTTCATTATCAGGCAGAAAAAATATTTTAGGGGAAATTTCCACGTGAAACTCGGAATGAACATTTATGGAACTGACAAAACAAAGGAACTTTTCTGTTCTCCAGCGGAACGTCCAGATTAAAGGTTAAAGTGTTTCTATTATCATTCAACGAGGAACTTTTTTACGGGTATTTACGCAACTAAAGGAAAGGTGACAAAGGGATTGGATCCAGCTTTACTGAGTTCTGTTATACAGATAATTTAAAAATTGTATTTTACCACTGTGACACAGGAGTGACATTACTGAAGCTTCATCACCGCGTGAAGTGGAAACCTGACGTAACCGCAGTGAACCATGGATGATCTGTGGGCGGCGTGAGTTTCATTCATCCCCTTCCCTGTTTCCTCCTGCATTTCCTGTTCAGTCAGGAGTCAAATAATGGAAAGAAAATTGCAAAAATAGAGTCTTCTGGAAAATGACCTGTTAGATCTCCTGGAAAACAGTTCATGTTAAGAAAAAATGGAGGTAGAAATATGGATTGAAAAAAAAAAAGGAAACTCAACAGTGGAGCATTTTTATGCAGGAGTCAACAGATTTATTGTGCGACAAGTGTTCAACATGACCGATGAAGCGAACCGGCTGTAGATCACATCTGTTCCTCAGAGGCTGAACAGAAAGTCATGGTCATCTCTTTTTAGTTTCATGATGTTTCCTCCTCAAGAGTCTCGGATGAAGCGGCTTCAGAGTTTTTCCATTCAGTCTTTTCAGATTAGCATGACCTGGATGAGTAAGACCCGAACACACACACACACACACACACACAAACACACACACACACACACACACACACACACTCTTCTTCTTCTGCTGAGCCGCCGTCTTTTAGAGTCACAAGTCTGACATTCAAAACAAAGAGGAAGTGCTCTCCAATCAGATGACAGCTCAGTGGAGAATTATCGATTGATCGCTGCAAAACCGATCAACTTGTTTAAGAGTTTATAATAATAATACAAGAGATTCCAGCTGAGCTAATATGATTGAATTGCCCTTGTACACAATCAAGTATTGGTTTAATATTAATGTTAGCATCATGTTATTACTGGTGAAAAGTCGTGATGCTAATATTGACTCTTGGCAAACAAATATGCACATTTCCCCCCCCAACAAAAACTGTCTATTATTGTAGTTTAGCTGACCTTTAACTGCCTGCAGCTAATGTTCAAACCAGGTAAAGACATCACAATAATTCCACAACAAAAAAAATTGTCGTCACAAAACTGTGAATGTGACTGGTTTATCATAGAACATCTGCTGCAGAACTTTCCACAGCTACATGTGCCTCCCCAGAAGCAAACAGTCGGTGTTCACAGTGTCATACACAACTTCCTCTCTCTGTGGTTAAGTGTGACGGATGTTGTGACGCTTCTCACCAACCGTACTTCAGATGCCTGGCGTTCATATAAAAGTTGAATCGCAGCAGGTTCAGCAAACACACAGAAGAGCGTCGCGACCCACGTCGATGCGCGAACACAGCGGTAAAGACATGCCAAGTTTGGTCCAATCACCTCTGAGGGAACTGCAGTGCCTCAAAAAGGATGCCGGCAATCAGAAGAGGCCGGCGAAACGGTAACAGTCTGATCACAACAGCTGAGACTGTCCAACTAGAGAGACTGTCTAACTAGAAGTTGGACACTCTCACTCCAACTCCTAGTTGGGGTGGACAGTCTCACTCCAACCTCTAGTTTCTGTTAGACTAGAAGTTGGAGTGAGACTGTCCAACTAGAAGTTGGAGTGAGACTGTCCAACTAGAAGTTGGAGTGAGACTGTCCAACTAGAAGTTGGAGTGAGACTGTCCAACTAGAAGTTGGAGTGAGACTGTCCAACTGGAAGTTGAAGTTTAATTTGAATCAACCTTTGTGTTTTTTGTTTATTTAGGGGAGGAATCTTGAAGTGTCAGTTTAGATCGTGTGAAGGTCCGGACACCAAAGGGTAAGTCAAACAGGAAATGTCTCCTGGAACCTGAACCCGTTGATGTGCAGCTCAGGTGACGGACCACCCTTCTTTTTTCAGGCTGAGTTTCGAGGAGATGTCCCAGTGGTCGCACTCGCTTGAGAGACTCCTGTCGTCTAAATGTAAGACGCTAAAGATGCTAGCCTCATGCTTGAGGTTCATAGTCCAGGTTCTCCCTGAACTTCGGCTAACTCTGCCCTCTCTGTCCAGGTGGCACGCAGATATTCCAGGCCTTCCTCAAGTCCGAGTTCAGCGATGAAAACATTGAGTTCTGGCTGGTGTGTGAGGACTACAAGAAGATCAGGTCGTCGTTCAGGATGTCCTCCAGGGCCAGAACCATCTTCAAGCGCTACGTTCAGCCCGAGGCTGCAAGAGAGGTCAACACCTACTGGAGACACACTCGTCCGTATCCACTTCTTCTGGATTTTTTTTTCCTCATTATTTGTTCTTTACTGCTTCCAGATCAACATTGATCACAAGACCAGAGACTCAATCAGGCGGAACGTGAAGACGCCCACCGCCGTGTGCTTCGACGACGCCCAGAGGATCGTCTACAGCCTGATGGAGAGGGACTCCTACCCACGGTTCCTCAGGTCCAACTTCTACCAGGCTCTGCTGGACGCAGAATCTGTGGATCTGTAGAGAAAGAACGCATGTTGTTTAACCAACTGGACTGCAAAGCTGAGCCAAACGCTGGACTTCTCAAGAGGAGCTGGAGATGGGATTGTGTTACCATGGGAACGCCAAACACTGAAGGTGGTTGGTTCCAGTCCAGCTGATGTACTAGGACAGAGAGGTGCTCCTCAGATTTTACCTTCAGGAGTCACTTCACAATATTACTGACACATAATCCTAATGTTGCCTCTAAATTAATCTAAGTTATATGTTTAAATGTCCGTTTAAGATGGATTTGTACATATTTAATAAACTAACTACAAAACATCCATAAAGGAAGGGGAATTGTCCCACCATGTTTTTGTACCTGAAAGCAACAGTATGTGGAATCACATTAATGTCATTATCATCCATCCATCATCCATTCATCCATCCATCATCCATCCTTCCATTCACCAATCCATCCATCCATCCATCATTCATTCATTCATCCATCCATCCATCTATCATCCATCCACCCAACCATGCATCAATCCATCATCCATCCATCCATCCATCCATCATCCATCCATCCATCCATCCATCCGTCCATCCATCCATCCATCCATCCATCCATCCATCCATCCATCCATCCATCCATCATCCATCCATCCATCCATCCATCCATCATCATTAGTTTAATATTATTCATATTTCAGTACTTTTTGGGATATAAATAATTACATTTTGAAGGACTGAGCTGCAATTTGATCTGAATTAAACATCTGTAAGAAAACTAGAATAAGATTTGAGCCGGGCCTTTTTTATTGGTTGGTTCATCTCATGTGTCGTGTCATCCCATGTTAGGTGTTATCTATGAAGAAACAATCAAAAAACAAACTCTTTTTTTTTAAAAGTCTGGATCCAGAAGATGATTCAGGTCAACGGGTCCAACCTACAGCCTGACAGGGAAGCAAATGGGCGAATTTAACTGGTTAACAGTTAACAAGGTTAATCTAAAATGATGTGCTGTGGGTTTAAACTGTGTCTGGTGTCTGAAGTGATGCTAAAGACACTCACAAAAGCTCCCAGCGATGGCGGATCTGCTCTTACATCAGCCTCTATGTGCGACGGGCCTTTCATGATTGTGAGTGCGTCTCAAGCACTTCTCTCCGCCAGCAACGCTTTTAACATTCCGTGTGACGTTTATCAGCCTGACAATCAGGCGTGAACCGGCGCTCGCTGGTTTATCACAAAAAAAAACAGCAAAAAGGACAGAACCCATCCAGTATCGCTCGTTAGAAGCGTTGAAGCCACTTCCTCTTTCAATCCCTCTCTTACATCATAGTGTTTGCATGAGAACACACACACACACACACACACACACGCACGTACGCAACCGATCTGCACAGTAATAATGTCTCTTTTGGAGACAAAAGAATTAAATCTTCATTTCAGAGTCACTGCAGTGAATTTGTATTTAGGCCAGAAAAGCTGTCAGTAGGATTTGAGCATCCTCTCATTTTCTCGAATGCAGCGTTTAAATATAACTCAGTCATTTGACAGAAGATCAGAGGAGGCTATAAAAGCAACTAAAATAAGATTTAATTTACAACGGGAAATGTGAGTTGTTGATGACCGTGTGTGTCTGAGAATAGCTGATGGAGAACACTGGCGTCCTCTGTGCGGAACGCGTGTCATGAGACACAAGTCATGCCTTTGAAACCACACGGCCCTTTATTCAGCTGGATGTCTGTGCCGCGCCGCTCGGCGACTCCAACAAAGGAGGTTTTGTTTCAGCTCCAGTTCAGAAAAAATGTGGAAAATGTCCTCCAGATAAAAATCTGCTTCAGTCAAACGTGCAGTTATAAAACAAAGAAAAGGGCATCAGCTGGGAAGCAAATTGGTGCGTAGTGAGGTCACCACAGAATGATTGTGAGCGTCTGAACACACAAGCGCTTCACACCTGGTGACCGACACAAATAGTGATCAAATATTACTCATGATATTTCAATAAAAGACAAAAATGTCAGCCGGGTGGAGCTTCTGGAGTTAAATCTCTGAGTGTTCTAAAGACGGTTGGATTTATCCTCATGAGTTTGAACAAGGGCTTTAAATAACAAGGGCACTGATCCAACATGACGCTGACCTACTCTGGGTTTTGTTGGTACATTAAATATTTTGCTTTTCTGCTCGTCTGCGGCCTGTATGAGATCGATCGACCGGTTTTGGTTGATAACCGTCCAACAATCGTGTAAAAACACCCAGAACCTCTGTCTGGCTTCCTCTTGATTCCCTAATAATGAAATGAGCACCTTGTTAAAACATGAACTCATCAAGTCGTGTACATGTTTCTCTCCACACAGGAATAACTCTGCTTTACACTAATGTCTCCTGTCACTAGATAACGCTTTCTCCTATTCAGAGTACATGTTATCACATTTTAAATGCTCATGATGCGGATGTTCCTCTAGCGGCTACTTCCTGTTTGACGCTTCCTGGTCTAATCCTGTGAACCACGTGTTCACATCTACACGAGTCTGTTTGGTTTCTCACCTCAGTTATATACTGTTCAATAGCTCACATTAAAATTCCAGCGGTTTTGATAAACGCATTAGAAAATGATCCCAGATTAAAATAATTGGATTAAGATCATGAAATTTTCTTTTGATCTCCATTTAATCTGATCAAAATCCGAAGAGAGTGAGTATTTTAAAATCGTATTGGTTCGCTTCCCTGTGGAGAAATGAACTGGACTTCCGTCGTCGTGTCGACCGCAGGGACCGACAGTCGGACCCCCAACGTTCTGATGAATGGACGACTCATAAGGCAATAAAAAGGAGTTTTTTTATGCAAGCAATCTTTTAATCATAATATTTTAAACAGAATATTCTTTCAAATGCATTTAAACTATCTTCATAAATGATACTTTCAAACTATTTAATTGTCATAAGATTTAAGATTTAAAAACACACACACACACACACACACATACAGGTCCTGTAGACATACATTTAATGGAGCAATGGTGGGGTGATGGGCAGCGCCCCAGAATTCCAGTTTGAATTAATCCCAAATTTTTACTGCTGTAATTCAGTTATGCTGGGACCAGTTAGTTTTTTTTTTGCTAGTTTTTTTTTGCACACTTATGTAATATTTTATCACTCCTTCCATCCTGTCACACCTCACACACATTCTCCTCCTCGGTTTCCTGTTCATTGTTTGCGACCATCAGCTGTGATGTCATCGTCCGTCCTGCAACCCGGCGACACTTCCTAATGTTTCTGCTGTCTTTTTAAATAAACCGACACCTCCTCTTCACCAGCTTCATCATTTCATTAGCCTCGTTGGTCTGTGAAGACTCATCGGCCACCGCCGCCACCAGCGTGTTGCCTTCAGGGGCTGGATTTATCTCGCTGTCCTCATCTGTGAGACTAATTATTGCGTATCAGATGCCTTCATTATCTCTCATTATAAGTTGTAATGACCAACTTTCTTTGTTTGGTTCGCTCGTGTCTCCTTATTGAAACGCTGTCAGCTCCATTTAACGTCACAGAGGAGGGAGGGAGGGGCGGTCAGGAGGAACGGCGTCATAAAAGAAGAAGTGCTGAGAAAACAATCCCTCATGACACGGTGCCCCCCCCCCCCCCCCCCCCCGGAGTAAGAATAGAACCGACTTGAATGTTCAGATAAATAGTTTACAGACTGGATTCCATTCAGCGTGGGGAATGAGATGGGGGGGGCTGTCAAGGCGTGACGTAAATCCAGTGTTCATGTGGCTCCTAATCACTGAACAATCAGGCTGTGTGTCAACAGAGGTTAAAAATAGGAAGGCCAAAGGGTGGAAGGCAGGCGGGGGGTGGGGCGGTGGGGGGGGGTGTCTGGGACCGGTAGCTCTAAGAGAAATGTGACGTGTTGATCTCAGTCCACTCCTGTTGGCACCATCTCCAGTGGAAACGGTCAGACGGGATCCAGGCGTGAGCCGTGAGGATGCAGAAGATCAGCATCCCAGGAGATACTGGAGTTCAAACTGGAGCTGATTCAGATTTAATGATGCAGAGCTTCTCTGAAGCATCTCTGGACCTCCAGGACACAAAGACACTGTAAGTACACAGGGGTCATTTGCGGTGACTTAACCTTGGAATACAAATGAAATGCAAATCTTTTTTAACTGTTTTTCTCTCTTTAGACGTAAAGCATGGAAGTCCAAAATCAATAAATTCATGCAGAGTTCGGCGCTTTGGAGGAAAAGCAACAGGTGTTTTTATTGAAACATGCATGTTATTGTTGAATTCTGTTTTTTTTTAAAAAATATGTTGCATATAAATCTTCTTATTCTTCCATCTGCAGGCAGGAAACAGATGAAGCGAAACTGGAGGAAACTCTGGAGACACTTCTTTCCCAGCAGAGTAATTTGAATCCCCTTGTAAGCAATTAACAACTAACAAAGTGGTTTTGTGATGATTAAATCTGCTTTTTTTTTTACACAAATAAAGGTGGACAGACAGTATTTCGGGAGTTTCTGAAATCGGAATTCTGTGAGGAAAATCTGGACTTCTGGTTCGCCTGTGAAGAGTTTAGAACCTTCAGCAGCGAAGAGGAGCTGATGGGGAGCGCCACGCGAATCTATGAGGAGTTCATCAAGGCCGACGCTCCCAACCAGGTAAAAGTTTCTGCCAGATGTTTGAAAGGTTTTGTGCAACAGATTGTGCCAAAATCTAAATTCACATTTCTAATTAGTTATTGTCATTGTTTTTTCCCGTTTCCATGGTTACATATAACAACTGTCATTCTTGTGGTTGATTTTGCAAATCTATGATTCAAAATTTTTTTCACAGAAAATTTTAAAAACACATCAAACAGGACTGAATTTGTGCCTTTTGCTTTGTAGGAACGTTGTTTTATAATTTGAATATTAAATTTATTTATGCTGAAATTTTCATGTTTCATTAAATGTGCAAAACAAATAACATTAACAGGGATAAATAACTTCTCCCAGACCTTCTCCTCCTTTAATGATGTGCTCGTAGTGAGGGATCCATGGTGTTTCCTGCTGTTAATAGTTGTGTATTGCTAATGATTTTGCAGGTAAACTTAGATTTCAACACAATAGAGGACATAAGACGGAGTCTTCATCGACCCGGTCCGTTGTGTTTTGCTGTGGCGCAGAGCAAAATCTACAGCCTGATGGAGAATGACTCCTTCCCACGCTTCATTCACTCTGAGCACTACAAAGTCCTGTTTCACACCTCCTGGAAGCACAGCAAGGCCTTGAAACAGAAGTCACCGGGGACCTAAGAGTGCATGATTCAAAAGCAATTATTTGGCAAAGCAAGCCATTGCACAAGGACTGGCCGTACAGATGCTGGTGGTTCCTCTCAAAATGTCACCTCAGTCGTACCTGACGGATGCAAAGGATCAGTTTCTGCAGGAGGTGAAGTCTGGTGCAGCATGGAAACCATCAGAGGGGAAATGCATGAAACAGACGTTATAGAATGTAAACTTTTTATTTATGGTTCTTTACTACTAAAAAGGCACATGGCTGCAGGATTGCTGTGTGGTGTGAATTTACATATGATTAATATCGTTAAATATGTGGATATGGGCGCACAGGAAGTGCTGCTACTAAATGAAAAATCGTATTAGGTAAAAATCATGGGAATTCTTCAGCTGGAGCAGTAACTCACAAACTGAACGACATCATCCGTCTTGCTGGAGGCGGATTGGAAATGTTTCCCTCAGCTGATGCACTACTGACACCTAGTGGCCACTGTGGAAACTGCACTCAGAAGAAGAACAGAAAGACAAGGTTTATTGTTACAGCAAGATGATCAGTAATAACAATAAGTATTGTTCTACTTAGGTAAGCTCTGTGACTAGTTAACAAGATTCAACCAATATTACCTCTAAATCAATTTGGGTTTCGTCTCACAAGTGATGGATAAGCATTTAACGTAGGTTTATTATGAGAAAGACCTGTTGTCCCTTGAAAATCAAATTACCTAAATAACCTCAAGTAAATGAGTTCCTTATCTGGTAGATATTTAAAGCTAAAAATATCTTTACTTTCATGCAATTGGTTGTAAAATGTGTTAAAAAGCAAACTGGTGTTTCTGTTCATTTTACTGTTGACTTAGTCTCACATTTATAACATATAAAAATGACAATTATTCTCATTTTTCCAATATTCATGTGCAGTTGACAGTAATAAGAAACTCTAACTGATTCTAGCATCACTATTTGAGAAAGACGGATCAGAGGAAGCAGGTTTGGGCTTGTTTGAACAGAAAAGCAACAGCAGCACCTGGATGGAGAATTGGATTTCTGTGTGATATGTTCATTTCCTGACTGCTGAAGCGACGCTGGGACTCGGGTAGAGGACATTTGGGCTTGTTAGTGAGAGTTTTGCAGGGAAATGGCATGTAAATGATGACTGAGTGCATGTAAGGTCTGGAAAAATGGTGTTACTGCTGTTTCTGACATTCTCGCTCTGACAGCATGTCAGGCAGCTCCTGTGGTAGTGACAGCGTGGAGCTTAGTGGGGGGGGGGAGTGGGAGGTGGTGGCAGGGAACAAAAGCAGAAAGAGAATGAACGAGGTGAGGAGGAGCTCAGGAGAGATGAAGACGTGGAGGTGAATTATCAGAGGAGGGAGGCATTGAATGTGGTGGTGAAATTTTATGGAGAGGGTGGTGTAAAAACCATCAAATATAAAGGGGCAGGAGGAGGATGTGTTACATAGACAGGAACATGAAGAATGTATGGGGAAAATGTCAGTCATCTTCAGATTACCACTGCTATATCACGGGGAGCCGGAGCCTATCTCGGCGGCATAGGGCGTGAGGCGGGGGACACTCTGGGCACGACGCCAGTGCACCGCGGAGCCACACACAAAGACATACAACCATGCACACACACACTCATTCCTACGAGCATGCTTTTTTTGGAGGTGGGAGGAAGCCGGAGAACCCGGAGAGAACCCACGCAGACACAGGGAGAGCATGCAAACTCATCACAGAGCGGGACTCGAACCCGCGTCCGCCGTGTTGTGTGGAAATGTGTTTCTGACAAATACAGTTCTGGGATGACAGTTGTGTAGTTCACTACACAGTGTAGTTCACTGACATTAATAAGGAAGTAGGCACAGGAAAAATATGTAGTTTTATCTGGATTCCTTTTATCTGAAAACAAAATGGGATGTGAAGCGAGGGGAAAAAGTCATAAATACTGGAAATATATTGAATACAGTATTTAAATATTCCAACATATGACCTGTGTCATCCATGAACTTATTTCTTTGGTTCCACCTCTTCTCCTTCTTCTCCTGTCGGCTTTTCCCTTCAGGGGTCTCCACAGCCAATCAGTGTCCTCCATCTAACCCTGTCTTCTGCATCCTCTTCTCTCACACCAACTATTTTATTTTATTTCATTTCAGTTTATCTATTGTTCCAAGTTGCTGCGTTGTGGGACATTACATTTTAAGGTTAATTTACATTAGAGAGCTGAGTACTGGTTGGCTGAGCTGGTACTCCATATCCCGGCATCCATTGCGGTTTCACCATCCATTCTCACCGACGGTCAGAGCGAAGGCCTCCTGTCATCTGACCACAATCAGAACTTGACCGTTGCACATTAATTTTTGGTAAGTTCATGCGGTGTTAAATTTATTATAAATATGGATCAAAACATCCGTGTTAGCTGATACTCCGTGTTAGCAGGTAGTTAGCTCAGTTTAGTTAGCATTAGCGTTAGCGTTGCTAGGTAGCCAGCATCCATCCCAGCCTAGCGGCGCCCGTCAGAGGAGCCCAAGCAGCCTAGCTTAGCCTCCCTCCCCCCGGCCAGAGGAGGTCCGTGGGACTCTGTGGACCAAGAAGACGGGATAGACAACAGTCCTCCGCCACGGAAAAGAAATTCAGGCGAAGGTTCGGTTCTTTACCTGAATGACAGATGGCTGTTATGGAATGTTTGGAATGAATGGATAAATCATTTCGCTAACGTCAAGTAACTGTTTGCTAGCTTAAAATAGTTATCAAACAGGAATTTGCATACTTAATATCAGCTATGATTGATTGTTTTTGTTGTTATTATTATTATTTTATTACCAGAAACTATTAATAGATGTGTGAGGCTGGTATGTCTGTCGTGTATCATCGCGTCCGCTAATCGGCTTTGGGTTATTTCGGTCGGTGATGCTGCGGTGAGGTTAGCGTTAGCCTGGTGGCTTCAGAGGCTCGAACAGCTGTTCAGGAGCTTTAAGGTCAAATAAAGCTGTTTATTTATCAATGATCCGATTGATCATCAATGAAGCAAATTACGTCATAATCAATCTTGTCGGTGATTGGTTCATTTATCTACTGTAATGTATGTTGTCGCAGTGTGAAGCCAGCTTTGAGGATCATAACAAAACTGCATCGGTTTGACATTATTAGAAATAAGCAGTAATGTAGGAAATCTGTGATCTGTTTTCACTTT
Organism: Antennarius striatus; assembly: GCF_040054535.1. Lineage (NCBI taxonomy): Eukaryota > Metazoa > Chordata > Actinopteri > Lophiiformes > Antennariidae > Antennarius > Antennarius striatus. The sequence goes on along the minus strand of NC_090793.1, from coordinate 20,136,707 downwards.
GGATCATTTGATCCATCACTAAATACTTTGAGGGCATGTAATTTGGAATTTATTAATTGAGCCAAGTTAAGGGACCTGTTGGGTTTTCATGTACTGACTGGTGACGGTGGATATGAATCAAATCCCCTTTTCACCACTTTGTTTCAGACCTCCACGGTGTTACAATGGATCCGTCGGCAACTGTTATGAGCAACCACACCCTGAACGCCACAGGAGGCGCCGGTCAGTGGGATGTCAGCGATAAGGCCAAGCTGTGCCGCTTCCTCTGCTACGGCTCCGAGGGGGACGCCTACACTGCCAAAGACGAGGGCCGCATCAGCACCAAGAACGCCGGAGCTCTGCTCTCCCTGCTGCAGGAGGGTCGGGGCGCTGAGGTGGTGGAGGAGATCAAAAGGTTCGCTCAGGACGGACGAGCCGTCAGTCCCAGCCCGGCCCTGTTTGCTTTGGCCTTGTGCTCCCAGCACAGCGAGGTGAAGACCAGACAGGCGGCGTTCAAAGCCCTGAAGGACGTCTGTCGGGACCCGGCGCACCTGTTCTCCTTCATCCAGAATAAGAAGCAACTGAAAGAGGGGATGAAGTGCGGCATTTGGGGACGTGCCCTGAGGAAAGCCGTGTCTGACTGGTACGTGGAGCAGGACGCCATGACTCTGGCTGCAGCTGTGACTCGATGCAAACAGAGAGAGGGATGGTCGCACCAGGATCTGCTCCGGCTGTCTCACACCAAACCGGCGAACGAAGGTGAGTTTAAAAATACCCACATCAGCTGTTAAAGCATCACCCCCCTCACATGACAACGTCTTCGCCCTGCAGGAAATTACTGTTGGAAGCCATGAGTGTGTTTAAATCTTATAGAAAACCGTAGATATTAACTGTAGTCCCTGTTTTCTTTTGATTTCTAAATATTCTGTTTAGTGTCTTTACATGTTGAAGTGTTAGAGATCGCCTCAGTATGGGTTGAAGTTTTTTGGTCATATTTTAATCACCTTTGTACTTTTTTTTTCTTACATAATGGTCATTTTAGAGTATTTATGACTACTTAGTAAAACTCAATAATAAGAAAGAGAGATTAATTTTTACTAATCACATATACATATCATTCCTAAATACAGCTTAAAAAAGAGTAAATTGATTAACTGAGTGACAGTTAAAAAAAAAAGAACCAAATTAAGATTTTACCAGCTTTACTTTTTCCACATTTATTCTCTGCTGTAAGGATTGATTATGTTTCTGTCATATCAGAATTTAACCCATTAAATTTACAAACCAGTCCTGATGAATCAATAAAATCTATTTTTCTATTTTGTGTCGTGGCCTAGATGACAGAATGCCAAGTCAAGTAGTATTGTAAGGCTCACACCTTTTACTTTTCAGCAACTGCTTTGGTCTGCAAGTATATCATGAAAGGATGGAAAGAAGTTCAGGCTGCGTACTCAGAAAAGGAGAACTCGGAGGAGGTCATCAAGGTTTTGTCCTATCTTGAAGTGGTGGAGAAGGTCAAACACAGCTGTGACGAAACAGAGGTCGTCAATTTGATAGAGGAACACAAACTGGAGAAGGAACAGCTGCTAACAGACCACCTCAAGTCCAAACAGGTGAGTGGTTTGGTCTGCTTTTAAACCTTCTGCAAGGGCTAGCCAACATCAAGCCTGCCTGAATCTCATAGGTGTGTTTTCCTGTAGGTGTGGAGGGCTCTATTGAAGGAAATGCCTCTGCACTCAGTACTGAGATTCTTAGGTAAGATGACAGCAAACAAAATAATAGAACCAGGAAGTCCGGTAACTCAAGCTGTGTGTGAGCGAATCCAATGCGAGGCCACGCTGAGGAAGGTAGGAGCCGTACTTGTGGCCGTGTGCAGAATTACACCTGAGTTTCTGGTTTCAAGTGTTTGTGTCGAACCCGTCAGGCGAAGATTCACCCGTTCAGCCTCCTCTTGTCTTCTGAAAACTACAAACGAGGCCACGGCTATCAGGGGAAAACCAAATGGGAAGCGGACAGCAGCATCCTGAAAGCAATAGACTCCGCTTTCTACAAGAGTTTTACGGTGGGTGCTTCGGCTCCTGATGATCCATCTGGGGAGGGGGGGGACAAACTTCTGAAGTTTTTCCATTGCTGTCTTCAGAACGTGGAGGCCGTGGGCAAACGCTTCGTGGTGGCCGCGGACGTGAGCACCTCCCTGAGCAGCATCGTACCGGGAACGTCCATCAGCACCGCCGTCGCTGCGGCGGCCGTTACCATGGTGAGACGATGACGGTTTGTGGACAGCTGCATAATTGTAATTGTCAGTGTTTGTGTGTTCGTCCGTTAGGTAGTCCACCAAATATCTTCAGAACCGTTGCAGATAGAAAGGTGAAACAAAAGCACATGACTCAGGCAGCGAAGGGGATGAAAATGAGATGATGACCTTGACCTTGAAAAATAGGTCAAGGTCAAATTTTCACTCATACCTTTTTATGTACACATCTCTGAAACCTAATGAGATATAATCACAAAACAAAAAGCAACATTTTCAGGAAGCCAGAGGCACAAAAATGTGTAGGTCATGGGAGAATGTTGAATTCAGGGGTGTCGCGGGATGTTGCAGTCTCTGACATCATTGCTCGTTGCTTATTGCAGATTTTTGCGAGGACGGAAGCCGACGTGGACGTGCTGGCATACTCCGAAGGAGCCCTGGTTCCGTGCTCCCTCTCTGCCGACATGACTCTGGCTCAAGTAACGGCCGAACTGGTGAAGGTGAGGCAGGATGAGGCTGACTGGGAGGACGAGGGACGTTGCTGAGCTGTAGCTGCAGTTAACCAGACGTGGTTTGCGTTCCCCAGATCCCAGGGGGGACCACTGACTGCACCCTCCCCATCAGGTGGGCCTCCGAGAACGCGAAGCAGACAGACGTGTTCGTCATTCTCACCAACAATCCCTTGTGGGCGTTCGCCGCCAGCCCGGCGGAGGCTCTGAAGAATCACAGACGGGTGCGTCGATGCCTGTCTGCTGGGCGATGGATCAACTTTGTGATGAAGGTGTTTTTTTTCTTGTTTAACACGATTATTTCTTCAAAAAGAAAACAGGAGCCGAGTCCAAGCTGGTGATGTGCGGGCTGACCTCCGTCGGAAACGCCATCGCGAACACGGAGGACAGGGGCATCCTGACCGTCTGCGGGTTTGACCTCGGAGCTCTGACCGTCATTCAGAACCTCGCCCAGGATCTCATCTGATGAAGTCGATCAAAAAAAGAACGCACACAGTGGACCCCTCGGGCTCCCGTAGCGTGTAGAAGACATTTAATATTCAAAAAAAAACCTCACAACTCGATTGACAATGTGTCCAGCGGGCTAGACTACAATGTCATTTTGTTTTCTGAAATGTGTTAAGATGATTTAAAAAAACATGCAATTGCACATCTTGTTGTAAACAGTTTGTAGTGTGTCAGGCTGTTCGATGGATTTGAACAGATTAGAGATTATAACACATCCAACACTGAATCAATTACAGCTAGATGCTAGAAGGTTAAAGAACAAGAACCATGGAAAAGTCTGAATACTGGTATGTTTAATGGGATACAGTGAAGTTCCTATTATGTAGCAACGGAATCATTTAGCATTAGCAGGTTTGATGTGATGGTAGGATGTGTGTTTAATCCCTCATACTAGAAACGATTGGCAAATATAATGGAAGAAAAAGTAAGTGAAATAAAGAACCAAAACTGAATTTTCCAATTCTTTGATTTTTTTTAGGTAATATCCTTCAGAACAATATCAATGCCTAGAATTCCTTCCTGGTGTTGCTTTGACCTCAGTCAGTTATTACTTATGTTTGTGTTTTAACCACATCAACATAAATTTCCAATAGTTTTTAATATTTTTAATTTAATTTTTTTAATTTAAAAAAATGGTGGTGGCATCTGTTATGCAGTTTTCACATAATTTATAATCAATTATGTTAAATTCTGTTTTCCCCTTAGGCAATTATTGAGGAGTTCATTTGTACGACTGTTGATCTGAAACTTGTGTGAAAAAATAACTCTTGGTGCTCTTAAACAAAAAATTAATTTTTTGGAAAATTTTCTACTTCGAGGAATATTTGGGATTTTCCTTTATGAAATGGGAATGTCAGTGTTTTGGACTGAAAAGCTCATGTATTACAGTTTGGATTTTATGGTATTATTTTGTCCAGGAAGGACAGATCATTGCCATTTTACAACTGCTTACCAAGACTGAGTCTGCCAGCATGTTTCTGTATATTTATATAAGAATTTTTGTTATGCAAAAAAACTAACCATGAATTGCTACTTTCCCTGAGGAAGAAAAACTGAACATACTTTTGTATAAAATGTGCACTGCGATATATTTCTTCAAGCCAAGAATAAACGTCCTGCTCACTGTGTTTTTGCATTGGGGACCAATTCACTTGGCGAAATGCAAATGTTGAAGTCGACAGCAGCTGCTGTGAATACTGACACCGTTCAGTAGAAACTCACCATCCCTCCTGATGCAATTCATTCTGTATGAAGGAACACACATCTGAACATGCTATTGTGTGTTTTTATCCATACAAGCCAACACTGTCATTTTCTATGTTAATAATGTCAAAGTGCTAAAGCTAAATATTTAATATGAGCGTTATTACATTTATAGTGTGACATGAGTGTGGGTTCTGCTGTATGGTAGCTTCATCATGATTAACTTGTTTTCCCTCATGTCTATCGTGTCTACTTTGATCAACTTGACTCTTGTAGCATCGAAACTCTTCAATAAACACTTTGCTGCTCCTTCTTTCTATGTGTGTGTGTATGTGTGTGTGTGTATATATATAAACTGGTACTGACTTGCTGAAGGGTTTTCGTCAATCAATAAAACTTCATTTATAAAGTGCTTTTAATAAAAAATGAGTAACCCTTAGTGCTTTACATAAAGACAATACACAAAACAGTTTACACAAGAAATATCCTCTTCCCCAACACAAACACACACTCAAAACATAGAGGAAACGCTATCCTACACTCGCCACTTTGAAGTTAGGAAACACCAGAAAAAAGTTAATCGATTTGGAGATAAAAGATGACTGTATAGATTAAAATTCAGTAATTAAAAGTAATAAAACAAATAAATAAGGTTAGAGGCCTGACAAAGGAGGTAAAAAATAATCATATACTGTAAATAAAATTCAATGAAAAAACAGTCTAAAAAAGTAAAATAAATAAATCTGTAATTAATAAAATAAATAAAATTCAATTAAGAGCCACACTAAAAGGTTAAAAGTAATTTTTTTTTAAAAAAACATACATACATTTTTAGTTAGAAGCCAAGTTAAAATGCTTGTTGATCATTTCCTGCAGCAGAAGTGTCCAACATGTGGAGCCTCCTGAAGCAGCGCTCTGGATCCCTGCGGGGATCCTGTCTGTTTATGACTAACAAAACTGCTCAAAATGAAGAATTTATTTCACGACGGCGGGTATTTTACTATTTATCTGACAAACGATGACGATCGATCCAAATAAAATAAAAAAATTCCGATCAGGCATTCTCCGAAGACGCATCACTTTGATATCAGGGGGCCTCGCAAACTCACTACATCAAGACAAGTGAAGATGGCGGACGTGTTGAGTGTTCTCCGTCAGTATAACATTCAGAAAAAGGAAATCGTCGCTAAAGGAGATGAGGTTATATTCGGAGAGTTCTCCTGGCCGAAGAATGTCAAGACTAACTACATTATCTGGGGGTGAGTGGCTGCTGGTTTAGCTTTAGCAGGAGGCCCGCAGCTCCAGCTAATCCTTACCTTATGGAGCAAAGCGCCCCGCTAGCTGTCAGATGCTACGATGCTAACAGAACTCCACTCGTTGTTGGTTTAAATAACTTTATTTTCTTAATCTGGAATTTATGCATTATATCTTGGACTACTCAGACTCGTTACTCACGTTTGACTTTATATCTAAATTGTAAATGTATTTGTGAGAAATGTACCCACAACCAAAGTTACAGTAGTATTGTAATGCTAACCAATTAGCGACAATAGCTAGCAGTTAAGTTGAGTTCCAAGAGAGTTCGGGTTCTAGTGGCCCGGGGGCCAAAACGTGTGTTTGCAGGACAATCCAGCTTTGCTTCTTGCCCTAAAAGGAAAGCGTTAATGCAACAGAGAAAAAAACAAGGATTAATAGGTTAGCAATCCGGAATAGTTCCGTGTTTATTCTAGAAACGTAGTGTACTTGTGTTTATTATGCACTTATATAACAAGTATGTGCAGGTGGGTCTGTTGGGCTGTAAAGTCAACCTGTTGATGATGCCTTTGTTTGTGTTTACCTGCAGTACCGGTAAAGAGGGCCAGCCTAAAGAGTACTACACTTTGGACTCTATCTTGTTCTTGCTCAACAATGTGCATCTCCCTCATCCCTCCTATGTGCGCAGAGCTGCAGTAAGTACTACTGAATAACCACCATCCTGCCAGGCCCTGCTTCATTTAACAGTAAATTATTATCTAGGACAGTCAGCTATTTCAGCATTGTTCGTCAAATAGCTGACATAACATTTAGATTTTATTTCACTGATTTACTGGACGTGTTTTTGGGTAAAAGGTTTTCACACCTTTCCTTTTAGACCACATATAATTTTGAACTCAGAGGTGTCGCGGGATGTTGTAGTCTATGACTGCATTGTAATTGTCAGTGTTCGTTCGTTCGTCCATCTGTCCATCCGTTAGTCCACCAAATATCTTCACAACCGTTGCAGATAGAAAGATGAAACAAAAAACACATGACTCAGGCAGCAGAGGGGATGAAAATTAGATAATAACCTTGATCTTGAGAAAAGAAGGTCAAGGTCAAATTTCAACTTTTGTACGCTCAGGAACCGGATAACACAGAAAGACAAGGGAGAAAGCCAGTGTGAGTAGACCATAGATCAAAGCTACTGCTTTGATATATGATCAAAGACCTACCCTGGAAGTAGGTCAGGGTAAGTCGCAGGATGTTGTAGTCTCTGACTGCCCTGTTATTATTGGAACCAGCCCACAGGCCACAGCTGCCAGCTGGTGTTTTGCACACACCAGCTCTACATTCCCCACAATGCAACAGTAGCCCGCCGGGTCAATATTGTATTTTCAGTTTAAAACATATGCAATTTCATATATGCATTTATTTTGATATTAAGGAACATATTTTGTTTTTGTAGGACATTAATTTTTTACAAGCTCTTAGCTTGTAGCACATTTGATTTTTTTTTTGGCCCTCAGTGTATTTTTGGCCCTCAGTATAGTTGATTTTGAATCCCTGCTCTAGACGGAGAATATTCCTGTCGTCAGACGACCTGATCGAAAAGGTTTACTGTCGTATCTCAACGGCGAGAGCTGTAAGTACTTGTGTCGTTTCCCTTCTGCGTAGAATGTTGTCTCTGTTGAGTTTATTTATTATGAACTTGTTTCTGAACATTTCAGATTATTATTGATAAATTTTGACGATAGTATTAATAGATTAGTATTTAATACCGCTTTTCATGAACGCAGAGATGGAGAAGAGTTTGGTGGAATTGTTTCTGTTCTCTTTTCACAGCGACATCAACGAGTATCGACAGAAGTGCGCCCATAGAAATAGGTTTACAAAGGCCGACACAAGGTGAGTCCATACTGACTGTTGTGAGATGTTTGAAGCGATAGTTCTAACTGGAAATAATAATTTATTGTTTTATTATCATGGAATAAATGTTATTACAATCTGTACTTAAGACTTGAATTGTATTTTGCCACTCTCTGCTCGCTGTCTTCTGTTAAAGGGTTTTTTCTCAGCCGGGGAAGTTGGTTCAAAACCACTAAAATGCTGTGTAGTTAAATATTTACCACTCTTCTGCTTTTCTAGTCAAGCGAGCAGCTGATGAAGTCTCATCTGAAGCCAAAAAACCAAGGATTGAGGTAAAGAGGACTTAAAATATTTTGTCATCAGTTGTTTTTCATAAACTCATCACTGACGTGTAGAACATTAACCTCTGTTCCCCACACAGGAAATGCTCTTTTAAAGGGATCCAATGCAAATGTGAAATGAATGCTCTTTTCCCGATTCACAGCTGCAGGGTGGAGTTCAGCTCCCACCCCCCACCCCCACAGGGCAGAAGCTTTTCTCTGTTTGCAAAGTTCTCCTCATGTTTTGTTGCTCCGGCTTCCTGTCACAGTTTAAAAACACACAATAGAGACTCCAAGTTTAAAAATGATGTTTTATCTTTCTGTGCGAAGCTGTGATGAAATGGGGGCTTATCCCCCCTCCCCCCACACCCCTCTGTTAACATCAGATGGGTTAGTCTACATTCTCTTCCTACACATGATAAGCAGTTTCAGATTATGGGCGCATGAGTGGATTAAATTAAATTAGAGCAAATTATAAGCAGATGTGCAAAAGAACAGAACATTTTTAATGAATGTAGTTCATTCATTCATTGTCATATGACCACCGCTATATCCGCCGCAGCGGATCACGGGGAGCTGGAGCCTATCCCAGTGGCATAGGGCGTGAGGCAGGGGACACTCCGGGCACGACGCCAGTGCACCGCGGAGCCACACACAAAGACATACAACCACTCACACACACACTCATTCCTACAGGCAATTTGGGACCAGCCAATCAACCTGAAGCGCATGCTTTTGGAGGTGGGAGGAAGCCGGAGAACCCGGAGAGAACCCACACAGACACGGGGAGAGCATGCGAACTCCGCACAGAGCGGGACTCGAACCCGGGTCCGCCGTGTTGTGAGGCGGCAGTGCTACCCACTGCACCACCGTGCCGCCTATGAATGTAGTTGTTAATTTTAAATAAATTCAATTTAGTACAGTTTGGAAGATTAGTTTATAGCTAAATGAAATTTGTTAGTGAATCATGAATCCATTTTGTTGTAGTTGGAGAACAAAGGAACCAACTATCTCTAAAACATGACATTCACTGGTAACAGACTAAAAAAAAAAGTTTAATCTCACAGGTTGAGAATTAAAACGTAAATTCAGTGTGTGTAGGACTGGAATAGCGAGCTAAGAATGAATAAGTCCATTTTGATTTCCAGGATGAGGAACGGGTTCGTCTGGATAAGGAGCGTCTGGCAGCGCGTTTGGAGGGCCACAAAGAGGGCATCGTGCAGACCGACCAAATCAGGTGTCGCACCGGCGACTTGGATTATTTCACAGCTGTTATTAGTTGAGCTGCTCAAACGTTATTTAAATGTTTCCCGTGCAGATCCCTGTCAGAGGCCATGTCAGTGGAAAAAATTGCCGCCATCAAAGCCAAGATTATGGCCAAGAAACGTTCCACCATCAAAACAGACCTGGACGATGACATCACCCTGAAGCAGAGGAGCTTCGTAGACGCAGAGGTGGACGTCACCAGAGACATCGTCAGCAGGGAAAGGGTCTGGAGGACCAGGACCACCATCCTGCAGAGCACCGGCAAGGTTGGTCCCCTGTAACGCTGTCCAATCACAGTGAGAGTCTGCTGTACCCCACGGAGGCTTGAATGACTCAACGAGACTCCAGTATGAATTCATATTGGAGTCCAAGTTTCTTTTCTATTTTTTTTAAAAAGGTATTCTAGTTATTTTTTTCTGGCAGCACCAAAATCATTGTCTGTATTTTACCAAAACAATGATGCTGAGTGAGTGTAAAACATCCCAGTGGATGTGGGGCCTGTGGTGTCGATCTCAACCATTAGGGGGCAGCAGAGGTGTTATTTCTACTGGTTTTTACTGGACACTGAAAAACTTGCTGTAATTATTTCGAGTCAACCTGATTAAGAAGCAAACAAGTGTTGGTGGAATCACAGAGGATTCTAAAAGCCAATGTCCTACTAATAGTTTAAGCAGGAAAAACCAGAAAGCGGAATAATCCTCGTGTTTATGTAGAGCAAACAGATCAGGTTGTGCTCTAGTTGGAGAAAACGACCAATTATGAGTCCTCTGGCAAATATGAATTGATGAAAGTGTGAGACAGGCATCATCTTTACGTGCATGAACTCATTCTATTCTGGTTCTCCGCTGCAGAACTTCTCCAAAAACATCTTTGCCATCCTTCAGTCGGTGAAGGCCAGAGAGGAGGGGCGAGCGCCGGAGCAGAGACCAGCACAGAACACGACTCAGGCGGTGAGGAGACATTTAACATTGTCTATGTGCTTTTTTCGCTTATTTATTCTAAATATAACACTAAATGTGCTTGACTGCGATCAGGAGGTGTCATGAATGATCGTTTGTTTCTGTGTGCAGGACCCCTCCCTGAGGAACAAGCAGCCCGTCACCGCTGCCTACAACAGATACGATCAGGAGCGCTTCAAAGGGAAAGAGGGTATGCTCCACTTTGGCTTCTCTAGCTAATTATAGTCTGGAGCGCACTATTAGTTCCTACTAATATTCAGATCCTGCTGTAGAAAAGAACCATTTTTGTTTCTAATCTATATTTTATTTGTTTTGTTTCTCCAGAAACGGAAGGCTTCAAAATCGACACCATGGGCACCTACCACGGCATGACCCTGAAGTCAGTGACGGTAAGCTAGCAGCAATGCTATGCGCTACATCAGGAGTATCTGGTAGGAAAGCCTCGGTATCACTCACCAGATTGGGATTATAACTTTTTACTCAATGCTTTAATGCTTTTAGGACATCGTGATGATGTCACAATCACAACAGTTAATGAGAATTCAATCAATCTCCACAAATCCTGCGCCGACCCGTACTCACATGTCATCAAACTGACTTCCTGGTTTCCGATGCTAAGATGATGTTTGCTAGAAACGATTTTACTGTGTGCCATAAAGAAAACAGGTCAAATATTTAAAGCTTGTGTGAAATCTTCAAACAGGAACTAGAAAGTCGCCACCTCAGCAGTTTAAACAACCGGTCGAAACTCCACCACGGCGACGGTGGAGGCATTTAGCTGGAGTTGTTGCTGCTAATTGTGGCTCAGAAGTTTGTTCATTCAGGGAGAGATAACTAAACCTTCTGCCTTATGAAACCAAATTAGCATTTAAAACAACATGTATTTAGTTAAACTTTTGTTAAATTTAAGATCAAACACGCAGTAAGGAAGAACAGGAGGGGGTCATAAAGAAGTGGGTCACATAATCGCTGACTTCCTGTTTAACTGTCCTCTGCATTGACTCCACTGATGGTTAAATTCACATCTTTATACGTTTTATTTGGCACGTTGTCTGATTTGCATACAGAGTAAAATCAGATCTTACATTATTACACAAAGCAGCAAACAGTTGTAGATGGAACTGGACATAAACTCATCTTTTTTCATCTTTTTTTCCCTTAACACTGCAGATTTTCATCATTTTGTTGTTGTTGTTTTTTACACAACTTACAGAAAGTTTGCGTCGATCTTTTGATTCCATTGTGGTGCAAGAAAACAAACGTGGCGATTGGCGGTGTGTTTTGTGTTACCGAGCGGATTTCTCGCGGGTCATCCTGCGCATCCGGCCGCCTCGGGTCTTCAGCGCGTTGATGCAGGCGTTGTGTTTGTTGCTCTGGAGGTGATGCCAGTACTTCAGCAGCTCATTGGGATGGAAGCCGTGCGACGTGATCAGGTGGCTGTACTTGCAGCTGGAATAGGAGACGCGCCAGTGGTTGAAAAGGAAGGCGTTGGAGGGGGGCGTGGGCTCGACCCCCAGCCTGGCCAGGCAGACCCCCACGTACACGTCCTCCAGGTGCAGGCGGCGCACGCTCAGCGACGCCACGTAGATTTTCCTGGCCAGGTCTCCCGAGAAGACGTAGCCGGTGCCCGAGCAGAAGGTGGGGTACTTCTCGCCCGGGTACAACTCGGGGGGCATGTACCACTTGCTGTTTTTGTTCCTGTTAGGGGCGAAGCCTCGCATGTTGTTCCCCGTGAAGTAGTTCTTCTTGGGGGTGCTCTCCGGCCGCAGCAGCTTGAGAATCAGGTACTCGGTGTTGACGAACATGTCGCTGTCGGTCTTCATCACGTAGCTGGCCCCCGGGCAGAACAGCCCCACCCAGTTCATCCCCATCAGCGTCTTGATGGTCAGGTTCTTGTAGGAGTCGGTGAAGTCCTGCTGGATGACGTCGTGATGCCTCCGGCTCTCGGCTTCCAGCATCCGCTGCTGCAGGAGCCCCAACTCGCCCCCGTTTGTCCCCAGCAGGAAAAGCCGGATGAACCCCACGTCCGGAGCCACGCTCTCGTTGCCCCACGTCTGCCGGATGGCGTTACGCGCCTCCACCTGCCGAGCCTCGGTGGCGATCAGAAGCACCAGGAACGGCGCCGGTTTGCCGCCGGCGCATTTATCCGGCTCGTTGATGATGTAAGGGAAAGGCCCCGGGGTCAGGGGGCCGCTCAGGTCTCCAGCGATCAGATGGTTCTCAAAGCGGGGCTCCCCCGGCGGTGAGGGGCCGCCCTCCTCGTGGAAGCTCACGTTGGCGTCGACCTGGAAGTTCGGTCGCGGAACGATTACGAACCTCCACCCCGAGTTTTGGGAGGACGCGTTCCCCCTCGTGGCGTGAAGCGCCCCGCCCCCCCCTCCGTAAACCACCGGGTTGCCCCTCCACCAGGGCATCCCCGTGAAGCGGGGCAGCCACACCTGGTGGAGCAGGAACACCAGGACGCCCAGCAGCGAGAGGAGGTAGAACCTCCTGGCGGTGTGGGTGCAGCAGTGGCGTCGTTTCCACTGCATGGCGACGGGGGGGGGGGGTCGTCGGCTTCAATGGCGTCGGAGCAGGCCCCGCCCTCCGAAGGGTTAGGATCTCATTCCCACATACGTAGATGACTCGGTTGTTTTCGGACAGACCAGCTGGACGTCTGGAGACTCTGACACATGACCTGTTGTTGCCTAGGAAACGGGACAAGAGGATGGATTTAAATCATAATTTTAAAATTTTAAAAAAACTGCTGTAATTCAGTTTATTTTGACGACAGATGTGTTTATACATCATGCAGGAGGCATCTCTAGAGCCGTGGCCCCCGTCAGGTAGACGTTGGGGGGCCGTCAGTATTAGATGATGATGATGATGAGGATGTGAAGCCTGTGTGTGTGTGTCATCAGTGTTTTGGTGGAACACACAAAGACTCTTCTGTCCCACCCCCCCGCCCCCCAGCACGCACGACAGAAATAGCAGCTAGCGCTCGACACACCCTCACATCCTGTGTTGGACGTTAGCATCGCTCTGATGTGTGCGTCTGCATTCTGAGCTCCTGCAGCAAACTCACGCGTTCTAACGCCGGTCCGGTTCCGTCCGTCTGTCCTGAATATGACCGGCGTCCCGTCGCACCGCCCTCCTCTCCATCGCACCCGGAACCCCGGCAACAAATCGTCGGAGACGTCCTTAATGTTTAGCGTTTGTGCCGAACCCTCTGCTCCTTTGAGTTCAGACTATGTCGCTACGGAGACGTCGTCCTCGTCCAGAAACGGGCGTCTGTGTGTCAGTGCTCCGACGATCTGCTCTGGTGCATCGTCCCCAGAGGCTGATGCTAACGCCGCTGCCGCCGCTGGCGTTTAGCCAGAGGCATTAGTTGGCAGTAGCAGGAGTCCTGCTCCTTTCGCTGCCTCTGGTGTGTGTGTGTGTGTGTGTGTGTGTGTGTGTGTGTGTGTCTCGGCTCGGTGGGAATCGTCTCCGCCGTGAATCTCGTTGTTTCTGCCACGCGTCCGTTTCCCGAGCCGCCGCGCGTTTATCTGCCTCTTCCTCTTTGATTGACGTGTCGACTTCCTTCCTGCAGCCGTCGTCTGTGCCTTCCTCTTCCTCACGCCGTGCGCTCGGCAGCCCCCTCTACCTCCCGCCGCTGCAAACACGGTGTTGTCTGTGTGTGTGTGTGTGTGGGGGGGGGACCACAGCATCCGCCCCCCGTACAAGATGCGTGATGGTTCCGAGGCTAGTGGCGCTACGCTAATGCTGCCGCTTCTGCTGCCGTTCTGCTGAAGGGAAGGCGGCGGATGGGGGGGGGTGGGGAGGGGGATGGGCTGCTGACCTATTTGTATTCACGCCCCCCCTCCAGAAGGAAGAATGAAGCATTATCTCAGCTCGGCATGCAGTGAACCAAGAGGAAGGGGGGCTTCTCTGCACTAAAGGAGGATTACGCTACAAATTATGCATTCACTGCATGATTTTGTGGGGGTGGGGGGGTAACTCCTCATTCAGGGATTGTCGAAAGAAAGGAGGCGTGGCTCGGTGCGTTAAGGGGAGGAGCCGAGGGGGGTGATCCGTCCAGGTGATCCCTCTCCCCGGTCGCGACGCCTCCAGACTGGCCGTCCCGCGGCGCCACTCACAGGCCCCGCCCCCGCCCTACGACGAGGAAATGAGTTTGGTGCATCAACCAGTCCAGACTGGTTACTTCCTGACTCGTCTGTATTAATGCTAATTACGCTAACGTGGTTTAAAGAAGAAGAGGCTGAAGTGGTTTAAATAATGGATTTGTGTTACGTGGTAGCGGTAGCTGTCATTAACATGTCATTAACATGTTATTAACACACCAAAGCATCAGATATAGAGACCAATTATGACATTTTATTTGCTTTATTATCTTTATTAGCTTTGGGATGCGGGAACGTCACCGGGTAATGGATTACTGCTCACACACACGTCTCTAAGAGCGATCAATAGTGATGTGGACGAAGTGGAGGAGGAGCAGCCGTCAAATAAAACAAAGAGAATTCCATTCATGTGGGAAAGGGGCGCGACTTTTAACCTGCACTCCTTCTCCGTCCCATAATTCAACTCTCTGAAGCTGATGTTTGGTGTTTCTGTGTTGTTTTGATTGAATTTTGGGACGATGGAGGACCTGCACGCCGGTAAACAAACCGTTACTGAGCGCCGCTGAAACGGACTGCTGTGTGTGTGAACAGGCCCGTCGGGTTGTGTTGTGTTTTCCAGGAAGGAGCCTCGGCCAGAAAGGCCCAGACGCCGGCGCTGCAGCCCGTCCCCCGTCCAGGTGGGTGTCGCGTTCAGGCACGCATCCGCGCCGCCAGAGATGGTCGGCTTCAACAAGAACAAAGATGGATGTCTTCAGTTTCCCCTCACTGCAGAACGACCTGACCCGAGGGTCGTTCTGCAGTGAGGGGCGGGTGTTGGGGGTTTTTTGCATTCACTGGATCAAACTCAGAAAGTGTCACTCGAAGCTCTCAGAGTTTGATTGCAAAAGAGCGAGGATGTTGAGCAACTTCCTGCAGGTTATACATACACCCGGGCGTTTCCCCTCCAGAGAAGGAGCTTTGTTTTTTTGGAGGTCGCCCCCTCCCTTGGTTTGTTCTTCAGATCTGAAGATGTCCCGGTTTGACCTCCTGGCGTCTGCAGAGCGTCGTTCTTCATCAGAGGGTCATGAACAAGAAGAGCCGATCCCTTTCTCTGATTTGTAGTTTTGAAAGTTGTAAAAAACGTCACATTCCCAGCTGATGCTTTGTTTTGCGTGTCATAAATTCTTCTCATCTTGTTTCCCCCCCAGTCTCACAAGCCAGACCCCCACCCAATCAGAAGAAAGGTGAGCTTCTCTCTCTGGATCAGACGTTTGAAGCATTCCCTCCTGTCGCTTTCTGATTCTCCGTCTGAAACACTTCCTGTTCTCCCGACAGGTTCCCGTACGCCCATCGTCATCATCCCCGCCGCCACCACCTCGCTCATCACCATGCTCAACGCCAAGGACCTCCTGCAGGATCTGAAGTAAGTGGTTCTGAGGTGAACGGCAGTGGAGGGTTTAATGAGTGTCTGTTTGATTCATTTGTTCTGCATCAAGCAGAAAAATCAGAATTAGCGTCAGGTCGGATTTGAGCCAAGAATGACTGAATGAAACTCCCGATGTTGTTGGTTTTCCGGTTGAATCCTGAAGCCGATCCGACGCTACGGCTGAAGCCGCTGGTGTTGTTCTGCAGTTATTAAATTGAACTAATTGGGATGCACAACAGCACGTCGTCTTCTCTCTGCACCCAGCGGCACAGTTTCCGTTCTCTCTCTAATCACAGCAATCACAGACGCTGACATCTCAGCATTATGTAACAGCGGCGCGAGAACATGCGGATCCGCAGCAGCTCGGATGGAAAATTCAGCGGCGCTAGGGGCGGGACTTAAGAGACTGGGCGTGTCACGTTAATAACTCCTCCCCGCTCCAGGTTCGTGACATCAGACGAGAAGAAGAAGCAGGGGATCCAGCGCGACAACGAGGTTCTGCTGCAGCGGCGCAAAGACCAGATCCAGCCGGGGGGCACGACCCTGAGCGTCACCGTCCCGTACCGAATCATCGACCAGCCGCTCAAACTGGCGCCGCAGGACTGGTGAGACCCGCCTACACGTACGTCTGTCCGGCTGCGAGCCGCCAGACGACACACGGCGACACGTGGGTGTTTGTTCCTGCAGGGACCGGGTGGTGGCCGTGTTCGTGCAAGGCCCCGCCTGGCAGTTCAAAGGCTGGCCGTGGCTGCTGCCCGACGGATCGCCGGTGGACATTTTTGCCAAAAGTGAGTGCTAGTCCCCCCAAAAATGTTTACGTCGGACGTCAGCGCTCAGACTGGATCTGTTAAAACCTGTGGGTTGGTGCTTCCAGTTCGGGCCTTCCACCTGAAGTACGACGAGGCGAAGACGGACCCCAACGTGCAGAAGTGGGACGTGACGGTCCTGGAACTGAGCCGCCACCGGCGTCACCTGGACCGACCCGTCTTCCTGCGCTTCTGGGAAACCCTCGACAGGTCAGTGTCGTCCGTGTTCGTCGCTCGTTCTTCCCGCTCACACCGCGTCTCACCCCCCCTGTCCTCCCGTCTCTGTGGGGTTTCAGATACATGGTGAAGCACAAGTCTCACCTCAGGTTCTGAGCTCGCGTCCCGTCTCCTCTGGTCGACCCAGCGTCCAACTCCATCCCCGTTTTAGCAGGAGAAGCCAGACGTTATCCACATCCCCAAGGACTCCAAAAGCAACGCGCCGGAGTCACAGCTCTGGATGCCGGAGGGGAGTTTCACGTCGTCACAACTTTCTACTCTGTAGTTTAAAAATACCAAAATTTGATTTATATATAAAGGCAGCATCGACACGATGGTGTCAGAGGGGAAAGAGGGTTTTTTTCCAGCAAATATCAATAATTGTTACACAAACCGATCACTTGGACTTCCTCTACACGTCTTTTTTTTTTTTTTTTTTTAATTTCCGGGTGTTGGTGTCCTGAATGTACAGAAATGATTAAAAACCCGTCGGAGCCAAAGCTCGTCCAGCAGAGAGGAGGACGTAGGTTCGGATTGACGACGACTTCCAATCACCAAATTGATCAGTCAATCCCGAGCTCCGGTTCGGCCAGCACCTGTCCCGGTCATGCAATGACCTCGCTCCTCCTCTTCCTCTCACAGTGACGTCTGAAAGGAGGAAGATGATGGGAAATACGTCTTTATGTCATCATGTGGAAACAGACAATAAAGCCTGATAGAAAACAACCTGCCTGTCCTGCTTGTTTTATTCATGAGCTCCCGGTTCGGTCTGATCCTGTGAGACGAGACGATCTGGGCTTGTTTCCATGGAAACAGTGATGTGCTTTTTTTTTCTATTTAAAAAAATTCGAATTGACTCACAGCTTCTTTCTTTCACCGCTACTAACTTACTCAGCTGACCCTCGCCCCACCTCTCCTTAAAGCATCACCTGTTTAAGCCCCGCCCACTGCTCCTAACTCCACCCATATTTATTTCACTTGTCCAGTATTCACTAAAAATTAAATTGCATCAACAAGGTGAAGAGGTTTCCTCATCAATCAGTGAAGGAAGGAGAGATCAATACAAATCTCCTTCATCTGTGGTGTGAATTACAGCGGCGTTGAGTCCCAAAGCTCAGCTTTAAATGCTATTTAAAGGTTCTTCCAATACATTCAGAGCTGTTTTCTCCTGGTTCAGAATGTTTGGGGTTTCATCACATCGACCTTTGAACACAGCGTCCCGTAAAATCAGAAATCTGCTCTCAAGCAAATAAATCAATGGGTCGCATTTTGTTTTGTGATGAAGAAATTTTGCAGGATGTTGTTTTATTTCCCAACAACATGTGACACACACACACACACACTCCACATATTTAAACTGAGGCCAGATCACAGTATTGATCCCCTCCGCACTCACACACACACACACACCACTCCCACTCGTGTGTGTGTGTGTGTGTGTGTGTGTGTGTGTCTGTGTGTCTGTGTGTTTGTAAAGTCTACCTTTGTCACCTGCTGTGGGAAATAACCCGACCAGTGGTTCAGTGCTCCGGCTGAAGTCGACTCTTCCTGCTCTGCTTCTCATCCCGGCACCATGCTTGCCGTCCGTGTTGGATTTCTGCTGCTGCTTTGGTTTCCAGGACGACTGCACGGTGAGAACTTTAACGGCTTTTCTTCTGTGGTGTTCATTCTCCCTCTCACCGCTGGTTCTCCGCTCCCTGCAGCTCAGGGTTGTGACGCTCCTGACCTCACCAGTGGATTCTTCATCCCTGAAAACCAGAATTTTGCCCCCGGCAGCAGGATCAGTTATACGTGCGATGAGGGATTCAAACCAGCAGCAGACAGCTGGTGGGAGACGAGCACATGCCAGAGCGGGACGTGGGTTCCTAAACCGCAGTGTGTCAGTAAGTTTCTGCCTCTGATGGAAACATGAAGGGTTAATCGTCAGTGTGTGGGTCGTTCCATGGAAAGTGTTCAGATTGAACTTTGGAATTATTTAATTTCAGACCATGCAGAACATGTAAAAACTTGCAATAACACATTTTTCAAGCTCAGGCACCATTTTCTGAAAGACTTTTAGCAAATTATGACAATGGTTTTGTTATTAATTTTTTTAATTTTTAATTTTATATACTGGTTTGATCCCCGAAGGGAAATTAAGAAAGCACACTCTAGCTACTGATTACAAACGCATGCATACATGTGAGTACAGGCCCCTGTATCACACACACACACAAAGGGGCCTGTAGGCATGCAGGGGAGGTAGAGTGGCAGGCAGCTCCTTCTTGGTGCGCCTCAAATGAGCAATTTTGTAAAGGGGACGGCACCTTGCTCAAGGGTGCCTCGGCAGTGCTCCGGAGATGAGCTGACACCTCCCACTGTTAGCTCACCTCCGGGTATTTTTGGGGGGACGGGAGCGGGAATCGAACCGCCGATCTTAAATCATAGGACGACCCGCTCTACCGCCCGCTTTACCACTGAGCCACTGCCGCCCCTTAATTTTTTCTAATTTTTTTTTTTTTTAAATTTTATAGATTTTTATGTTATTATTTCTTTTCTTTGTTTTTTGAGGTGGAAATATGTAAAATAGGGCAGAAATTCTGGATGTGCTAAAAGCTAACACCACAGTTAGTCTAAAACTGCATGAATAAATCATGAGTTATACAAATATAATTTGAAAATTAAACTATAAAATTGTTTTCCGCATTTTTTTTCTTTTTCTTTTGCATGATGTGGTGGAGATGTTCCGCTTAACTGAGGTTTTGAAAGGAAAGTTTGCCAAAAATGTCATAAAAATAAAATTAAAACGCCCCATTGTTTGAACTTCTCTTCTTCAAACTCCTGAATGATGTCACTTCCTGTCTGTGGTGCCACTGACAGGAAGTGTGTTGCATTTTGGCGTAAAATTACATTAGTTCGACGAGGTGGAACATGGAATCGATGGACAGATAATTCATGAGATTTTACTAAAATATTATTTAATTTGACCTCATGCTAACAAGTAAACTTGAATCAGTGGTTTCAGACACAGAAAATATCAGTGACAGGTTTATTACGTCTCCAGTTCCTCTCTAATGTTGGGGATTCAAACTGAAAAGTTTTAATGGACTGATCCTTGTCTCCGTATAGCAGAAGAGTTGAATCACAAACTGTTTTTAATTGTGAGTATAATATTTTTGATTAATTTTGTGAATATATTATTTTTAATAAATTTTTTGCAATTTAAAAATATTAAATGTGGTTTTCGCTTTCTTGCTAGTAGCTTGTGCTGGTTAATAAACCTGTGTTTTTTCATTCTTTAGATAAAACAAACTGCTTTCCACCTGAGATACTCCACGCAGATTACCAAGTGAATCCAAGTGGTTCGTATGAACAAGGAGAGAAAATTAGGATCAGATGCCACGAAGGATATGAAACCAAAGGTCAGAAGGTCACGGCCAAATGTGCGAATGGAACATGGTCGCTTGTGCTGGTCTGCAACAGTAAGTCAGGATGAAACCGATGGTGACACGTCTTCGTACTGTTCACACTCTGCAACGTTCCGACTGTGACGGAACAGGGATCCTACATCCTAACCGTCCTGGTAGAATCATCAGCATCTGTGTCTGCTGATGACGGATGTGCTTCTGTTTGCAGGAAAAAGCAACACCTGTGGCGAGCCGCCTCGAATCGATCACGGCGTCATCATTCAACAGAGATACAAGAGTGTGTTTGCTGCCGATTCGACGGTGCTCTACGAGTGTCAGGACAGATACACTCTGGATGGAGTACGCAAACAACAAAACGCCACGTGTATCTATGGAGTGTGGGTCGACATCCCAACATGCCGTAAGTACCACCCATCTATTGTCTTTCAATGATATGGGTAAGATTTAGATGGCAGCAGGGGGTTAGGGTATTTATTTCAGTTCACAAATATTTTTTGTTCCAATAGCTAAGCCAAGACCTGGTAGGCTCAGGGTTAGGGATTAGTGGTTAGGGGTTTACGATTTGAGGATTGGGGATAGGGGTTAGGACTAGAGTAGAGCTTCCGTTTCTCCAAAGTTTACCATTTCCTTTCCTCATGTTTTTCTGCGTAGGCGTTACTGAACCAGTTACTGAACAGGAAGTTTCTGCGGTGGTGCAAAAAGGTGTGGACGACCCCACCTCCTCTAACACTGAAACCCAACCTGCAGGCAGAGGTAAATCATTAAACCATTAAAAGGTGTATGTAGTCTAGAATCTCATACTGCCTTCACACTGTCTAAAGGAACTCAATCAGGAACTGGGCATGGTGGATCACCTGTGGGCGGAGCAGACAGGGTTCATACTACATCCATTAGCAGCAAAACACCACCTGCAGCTGGAGGTAGTTTATTAATATGTACATATATATCAGCAGGAAGTCCTGGACGTGGTGGATCCACTACATCTACGGACAATGGGATGCATAGTGGAGTATTGAAGTATTCACTAATGTGTAATCTGGATTATGTCAGGTTCCACACCAGGTACTGGACATGGTGGAGATACATCAGGCAGCAGAAGACCGCAAGCAGCTGGAGGTCGATTCATATCATCATCATTGTCCGAGGAACAAATTAATATAGTGGTTATGAAGTTGATTTAAGAATCCTTTTACGCACACACGCATTGGAATGTCTGTGCTCTTTCTTCCAGGATGTCAAGACTCAAATGACAGAAACTGTAATCCCACATTCACAACAAGTACGTTTTTCTCAGTCATTTATTTCCTCGTTGGCCCACCATGAGGCTGATTGTGTATCCACTGAGGATCTGGGTTGAAACACCAGTTGGAATCAGTTCACAGCGACGCAGTCTCACCACACGTGGTTAGATACGATCACCAGTAATTCCGTTCTGTTTCCTCTTTCAGTCAACATCTGTGGCGCCTACCCAACAGTTCCAAACGCTGTCGTTGTGAACGAGAATCAGATGTTTTTGGAATACCAGTGTACTATATATTACACCCTAGATAATTCAGGCGTTGTGAGGTGTCTCAGCAATGGTAAATGGTCACATCAGCCCATCTGCAAAGGTACTAAGAAGTCTCCCGCCATTTCTAGTCGTAAGAGTCGCTTAGAGATGTTGGTCTAACAATCAAACACTTCTTTATGCTCATTTTTTTTCAATCACAGAGGCTTTCTGTGCCCTGGATCCTGCTGTATATCCTGAGGTCAGCCTTTTAGTGTCTGGAGTTCAATACCTTCATGAGGGAGTACAAACGTTTCTCCCTTGTATTTGGAGATTTTACAGCAGCGAGGTTATCTGCAAGAACGGAAGGGTGTCTTTAACCAAATGTAAGTTCCTTTAACGCAACTTCACTTTAGCCTTTCCATTGTGACCAAACCTGTTGTGTATAAATATTAACTCTCCATCATTGGATTACTAATAGTTTGATAGATGATCATAGCAGAATAAGCAATTTCTCCCCCTGTCTCTAAGGCAGACACCAGCTATCTGCCTGAGAAAGCCCGTTTCAGCCACTGGCAACAGTGCGATAAAGCGACTGCTGCCCCGATTCTCCATCCAATCTCGCGTTCCGTTGTTCCCTCACTCGTGAACAAGACCCCAAGATACTTAAACTCCTTCACTTAGGTCAGTTGGGGTAGTTGGATTCAGGAGTTCCTCAAACTGTTCCACTGACCAACAACCTCAATCAAGGTCACCAGGGTTCCGTCCTTCCTGTACACAGCTTGGATGGGCCCCCGTTTCCCCCTCCTGAGGTGTCGGACAGTCCTCCAGAACAACTTTGTTGCCGTCTGAAGGCCTCCTTCTTCAGTCAGACGGCTTCCCTGACCACCGGGGTCCACCATGGTGTTCGAGGGTTACCGCCCCTTGAGGCACCCAAGACCTTGAGACCACAGCTCTCAGCTGCAGCTTCAGCAATCGAATCTTTGAACATAGACCAATCAGGTTCCATGTCCCCAGCCTCCACAGGGATGCACGAGAAGCTCCTTCAAAGGTGTGAGTTGAAGGCCTCGCGGACAGAGTCCTCCTCCAGACGTTCACCCACACTACTTGTTTGGGCTTACCAGGTCTATCCCGAGGTGTACCCCACCAACAGACGCAACTCACCACCAGGTGGTGATCAGCTGACAGTTCTGCCCCTCAAAACACGGTCTAAGGTCAGATGATACGATCACAAGATCGATCATTGACCTCTGACCCAGGCTGCTCTGGTACCAGGTACACTTGTAAGCATCCTTGTGTTCGAACATGGTGTTAGTTATGAACAATCCATTAGCACAGAAGTCCAACAACATAAAACCGCTCAGGTTTAGATAAGGGAGGACAATCACGCCCCTCCAGGTGTCTCCATCATTGCCAACGCGTGCATTGAAATCCCCCCAAGAGAGCAATGGAGTCCGACATCCGACCCCATTAGTCTGCCCTGCGGGTGGTGGGTCCAAAGGGGTGGGGTAAAGGTACATTTCCCTTTTTGGGCCTTGGCAGACCCGAACACCAGGCGCTCGCTGATGGGCCCTTTGTCCGGGACTGGCTCCAGACGTGGGCCCCGGGCTTCCAGGCAGGGTCACTCTGCTCCCTCCATGTTTTTTCTTGGGGTCTTCTGAACCATTCTTTGTCTGCTCCTTCACCTGAGACCTGTTTGCCTTGGGTGACCCTACCAGGAGCACAAGACCCCCAACAACATAGCTCTCAGACCCTTAGGGCAAACAAACCTCTCCATCACGATAAGGCGAAGAATCAGCGTGTGCGTGTTTAACGTGTGTGAATTTAACCCTCAACTGTAACCCCCGCTGTTGTTCCGTTTCCTTTAGGTTGTCTGGGAGCTACACATTCAGTGGTGAGACTCTTGATTTGTTCAGAAAATTCCATGATTAATTAATGTTTGTATTTTCTCATTTTGGTCTCCAGCTTTACACGAATGAATCCAGTGTTAACCTGGTTGTTTATCTTCTGTGTTGTAATCAGAATCTTTGCAAAGAAATACAAGCAACGCATTGACGACTGGACTCACTTCAAAGGCGATGATTTGAAATGATTGCTCCAGAAAACATCGACACACACCGAAAAAGCATCTCATACTTGTTTTGGACATATTCAGCACTGACTGTGAAAACATGAATGTAATCCAGTAGCATGAATAAAATGTACGTGAGAAACGTTGTCGGAGACTCTGAGTATTTTTGTCTGTATGTGGTTTCCTACATAAATAACGAATACATCTGTTAATAATATTACAATCAAACCAAGTCAACACAATGCTAATCTTTGGCAAAGGCGACTCATTGGGGCAACTTATTGACCTCTGATCAAGCCAGTCCGGGAAATCATTGGAAATTGGAACTGTAACCAAACATTTCAGCAGAGGGGGTGAATGATCTGTTGGTTTTCTGGTAGTTCTGTTCCAGTTGGTCAAATTATTACAGGACAACATGCTAGGTTAATGTGATGGTAACCAAAACATGGTTTTAAGAGAATTAAAAACTATTTTGCCTGCAAATGTCAGATTAAATGCAGAATTTACTTCTTAATTCTGTGGGTGGAGGGTTCACCTGTGGTCACTCTGCCTTCCTAACCAAAAGTTTACAGATTATTATTAGACTAACACGCTAAAACTCACTCTGTAATGTTACATAACCATAAACATGGTTTGATAGTCAAAACTGGTGTAAAGATGCCTTAGCATTTAAGTTACGGACGTGAACAAAGTTTAACAACATCGTTGTGCTACGTAGGAGCTTCCTGTATGCTTAAATATATTTGTCCAATGACCTGTTGGCTCCAGATCAACAGCATGAAGTGTGTGTTTACTCAAATTTTGTAGATCCTCAGCAATAATTAACTGATCAGATTTGATTTAGACGCTCAGCTCGACTGCAGGATTAGTTCCCTGACAAAATGTACAGCAGACATCTCGGATTTCTTCTTCTGCTTTGGATTCCTGAAGCTCTGCATGGTGAGAATATTAAAACAATGAACGCTTTCACGTATATTTGAATGTCTGAAACTCCAGTGTAGTCCCTGACGACTAATCTCATTTGTGACTGGGTCTTAGCACAAGATGACAGGCTGCCCTGTGCTGCTCCCACACTGGAGGGGGGCGTCTTTGCCCCGCATGAAGAGTCTTACCCTCATGGAATGACCCTGGTCTACAATTGTGAAGACGGACTGAAAGCAGCAGCCGTGGACAGTTGGTGGGCATCAGTTAAGTGTCAGAATGGCAGATGGTCTCACACGCCACAGTGTTCACGTAGGTGTTGATTTAAACATTTCAATTTCTACCGCCTTCTTGTTGATGACACCACAGGCAGGTTTAGACACCGTTCAAAGACCACAAATCTCTTGTAAGGGAGTGGTCACTCTGGTTGAGGACTGTTCTGAGCACCAAGGCTCATGGGATTGTTAATGTTCAGGTTTGTGTGAATGTTCTAAGTGTAGCCTGTGGGTTTCTAGGTGTGTGTGTAGCTAAGACAGTGTTAAGTCTTTTACTCATGTGACCACTGTGACCTGACTCCTGTGGATTGGACACAGCTGTGGTCACACGCTAATGTCCCCACAAAGTCATTATTGTCATGATAGAACCAGGCTGCTAAATGCTAACAGCACCTTAACTCATTAAACACTGTACGCCAAAAGTCTTCACCAACATATATGTGTCCGACCTGAGACCTTACCAGACCTACAACCTGCTTGCAGAGCTGTCTTAGTAGACATGGACCGTCACGTCTCTGGTGATAGAGAAGTTCAGCGAGTGTGTGAGGTTGAGAAATACTAGAAATACGGGCTAGATCTAATCCAGATATTGAGACAGAAGTCCCAAAACGGTGGGGTCCGTCAAGATGAAGGAGAAGAAGAAGAGTCCCACTGGCCTGGTTGGTCTCAAAGTCCTCCACAGTGTCGAAGGCTGCGTGGGAGATTGTCCATCCAGTACACATGTGCTTTGTGCACCTGGTAAAGACATTTGGTCATGTTGTTTGCTCTGCTCTGTGGGGGGCCTGTTATTGAGGGCCATCCTGTCCCGGAGTGACACAGGTGAGAGCTTGGTTTGCATCTCTAGGGAGAAGTCAGACTTGTCCATGAGCAGAGCTGGACAATGTCCAAAAGGAGCCTATGAGCTACCTCACCTCATGGGCCAATCACATCTCAGTTGGGGCGGCGGTGGCTTCGATGGAAGGAATGGATCTAGTTTAAACATTGTTGAATCCGTCTGCCATCAGTGTAGGGATGCCGGTAGTGATCTGTGGACATCGTGGATTCGTCCTCAGCTCCACAGATTTACCTTCATAACACTGAGACTCTGGAAGCAACAGGCTGTCGACCAATTCCTTCATCCTTAAACCTCCACCATCCATTTCTGTGTTTCTGACTTGAACAACGCCACGGTACACCGATCAGTGATCGATCCTTTATCGTGTCGCAGTTGATCGTTTTTCTGGAGCATTCAGTCCTGGTGCCTTGGAGGTATTTCAGGGATAATGTTTAAATGTTTTTATCCTAGACATATTTACAACTGCAAGTTACCGTCAATCCCCCGGGTGTGGGAGTCTTAGAAACGTCACACTGACTCTTATTTGCCTGTATTTGACACTTTCAGCCATTGACCTGACGGATCCAGGCGCCGGACTTGGACTTGGATTCACTGAAGGTAAGTTTTTGATTAATAAGTCTTATACATGACGTGCATCAGATGGTACCTCTTATGGGCTTTTGGTTGGTCTATTTCAGTCTCCAAGTGTGGACATGATCCCATTATTCCTCACTGGAGGGGTATGACAGTCACTCCAATGTATATAACGTACAGCTGTAAACCTGGGTACGCACTGGTGGGGTCAGAGAAAGTCATGTGCTACAACGACGGCATGTGGACTAAAATACCAACCTGCCGAGGTACAAAGAGAAGTCACGTCAGAGATGGTAGCTGGAGTAGCTTTTCTTTGGACACTAATGTGAAAGCCGCTGTCGTTTGCCTTCTACAGAAGCCTTCTGCATCATTCCTGCTGGTAATTTAGGATCGACTCTTTACATTCCTTATGCTGTACGTCTGAACAACGGCGAGAGTAGAATATTCCATTGTTCAAGATATCACTTTGTTGCCAAAGCTAACTGCGTGGACGGACAGCTAACTGTCAGCAGGTGTAAGTACATACTAAATATACTAAAAAATACAATATAATAAATATACTAAATAAGTAGCCTCTAAATTAGGTTTTGTCAACTTCAGTTCAGCCTTTTAAATTTTATTTGACCTAACATACTGCCTAGAAATATTTGCTCTCCAGGATTGGGTTCAGGATATTTTAAAGGTCCTATATGATGACAATCCTGTTTTTTCAGGTCTTTATGTATGAATGAATGCAGACCATGAATGATAGAGACCTCAGTAATAAATGTTGGTGTGAACTGACCCATCAGATGAAATATTCACTGCTGTTCTTCTGTTCCTTTTAGGTTGTCCAATATTTCGCATCGTGAGTGTTTTTCTTCATTTCTTCATTTTTTTCTTCATTCGTCTTTCATATTATCAGTTAATCTATTGATTGGTTTTATGTGAAGTAATCAGCTGTTAAAATTCTTATTGATGGTCTATCTTGTCACCAGGAATACTGCTAAGGAAACAACAAAGGAGTGATGGTGAAGTCTTCTTCCACCAAGGAACACACCTACCAAAAAAAATCTCTCTTTGTCTAAGAATGAGAGACAGATTTTTTTCTTTGGAACTGAAATGCCAAAGACATAATCATTACTTCGAAACATGGCTGTAATATGTTTGGCCTTCAATAAAATGTTCACGAGAAATCGTAGCAGGTATGTTCGTGTCATGTTTTGTGCACTTCGTTCAGAACCTTTCTTCCTTCTCAACTCAAAACCCGTTTCCAACCCAGCATGTTGTTTAGAACAGTCCTTGCAATAAACATGACTTTAAATAACCAATAGTTCCAGTATCTTAATATTACAATCAAACCGAGTCAACACCGTGACAATCTTTGGCAAGGTCGCTAACTGACCTCTGATCAAGCCAGTCCGGGAAATCATCAGGAATTTGAACCCAAACAGGTTTCAGCAGAGGGGCGGAATGATATGTTGGTTTTCTGGTAGTAGAATGTGCATTTTACAAAAAATTAAGTTTCTTTCTCATGGTAACAACTTGAAATATACTGTAAATGGAATTTTAAAGTTTAAAATCAAAATTATTGTGCTGCGCACGAGCTTTCAGTCTACTTGACCAATGACCTCTTGGCTCCAGACCAACAGCATGAAGTGTGTGTTTACTCAAATGTTGAGGATCCTCAGCAATAATTAACTGATCAGATTTGATTTAGACGCTCAGCTCGACTGCAGGATTAGATCCCTGACAAAATGTACAGCAGACATCTCGGATTTCTTCTCCTGCTTTGGATTCCTGAAGCTCTGCATGGTGAGAACATTTAACGAATGAACGGTTTCACGTATATTTACATCTCGTAAATGCTAAAATAGATACCAATGAAAAACACTGTCTGTGACTGCGTCGTAGCACAACGTGACAGGCTGCCCTGTGCTGCTCCCACACTGAATGGGGGTGTCTTGGCCCCTCAAAAGACGTCTTACCCTCATGGAATGACCCTGGTCTACAATTGTAATGATGGATATAAAGCAGCCGTGGACAGTTGGTGGGCAAAAGTCAGATGTCTGAATGGCAGATGGTCTCATACGCCGCAATGTACATGTAGGTGTTGAAGGGTCAGATAATGACCGTAAAGCCATGAAATGTCTCATCTGTTTGGATCATGTCTTCACCTCTAATGTTATGCTGGATGAATATGCAATTTAATTATTCATGATTTAACCATATCAGAGACAGCTTTTCTGTCTTTACACGTAAAAATCTTGGTATCAAACATGTGCAAACAGCCTGAAGAAATGAGAACATGATGCTGACTGTGTTCGTCTGCACCCTGCAGCCTACGGATCGAGCGCTTACCGAACCGGATCTCAAATTTCAGGTGAAGAAGTTTGTTTTTCACGTATCAGATATTACCTCTACGACATCCAGCAGAGGGTTGCTGGAAATTTTAAGGTATTTAACTCCATCAAATTCTTTCTTCCTTCTTATTTTTCATATTCCAGTCTCCTTGTGCGGTAGCCAGCCCGTCGTCGCTCACGGCGTTGTTGTGGAAGCTGATCGAATGCATTTAAAATACCAATGCAATACTTACTACAAACTATGGGGGCCAGAGAAGGTGATGTGTCACGGCGATGGCATGTGGACAGAAATACCCACCTGTGAAGGTACACCTGAGTGATCTCTGAAGGACTGTTGAAGACATTAGCTGGAGTGACTTGTTGCTTCTGTTCTGCAGACAACTACTGTGTGGTGGACACCGACGCAAACCCAGAGTTAAAAAATGCAGGAGTTACGTACCTAAAAGAAGGCCAGAACGGCCACTTTGAATGTGCACTCTCTGGCTATTACACTTTTGGCAAGTGTCACAACGGACAAATGGGTCTTTCCAAATGTGAGTATTTCTATCAGCTCCTCGTGTCATTGTTGCTAGGATCAATGCCAGGTTCAAACCTCAGTCGAGGATCCATCCATCCATCTATCTTCCATTCATCCATCCATCCATCCATATTTTTTCTTAACCACAAGAAAGGTGGAAAAGCGACTGAAGATGAGACGTTCACGGTCGTCTCATCTTCAGTCCACCTTCGGTTCTCGGGGGCGGGGGGGGGGGGTTGCTGATTATAGGCGACAGTTGGGGTACACTCTGGATGTATCGCCAGCACATCTTGGGGCCGTTTCTCTAACTCTTCACTGGAAGTTGCTCTAAATTGAAGTGTTGGGTTGTTTTTGTGAGTTCTGATCCTGTGCTGAGTCAAACTCATGGTGGTTCAGTCGCTCTGGTTTCCATGTCAATAAGAAGCTGCTCCTGCTCTGCTTTCAGGCTGCACCCAGTACGACGTATACATGGTGAGTGTTCTCCAAAACCTTTTACTTAAGGTGTTTGATTATTCATTCGTATGGAGGATTCTAACAGTTTTATGTGATGTCATTCTGACAGCATTATTGCTGAGGCTCCATCACAACTGGACGCATCACAGACTGGAAACTTTCAACAAAATTTTTTGGATTTTCTGCTGTCCAATAAGTGCTTTTTGTTCTTCTTCGTGATTTTGACGTATTTCTCAACTTTCTTATCTGTACCAGAAAACCTGTGATTAAAGAATCCTGCAATTTGTCATGTGTGTTATTAATGTTTATTTCATCTTTTTTTGGTTCCATTAAATCTGAGAAAATAAACATGATATGATTGTTTTTATAAATAGACAGAAATGTGCAGCAGTATTTTCATCTTGCCAAATAGTGAGCCATCATTGGTTGTCGAAAACTTCTAACCTAAAAATGGCCTTTAAGGGTAAAGTTACTGTAAGGCAGTGTCGTTAATTTATCCATCCATCCATCCATCCATCCATTCCCTTCCGCTTATCCGGGGTCGGGTCGCGGGGGCAGCAGCTTAAGCAGGGAAGCCCAGACTTCCCTCTCCCTAGCCACTTCATCCAGCTCCTCCGGGAGAATCCCAAGGCGTTCCCAGGCCAGCCGGGAGACATAGTCTCTCCAGCGTGTCCTGGGTCGTCCCCGGGGCCTCCTCCCGGTAGGACGTGCCCGGAACACCTCACCAGGGAGGCGTCCAGGAGGCATCCTAACCAGATGCCCGAGCCACCTCATCTGGCTCCTCTCGATGCGGAGGAGCAGCGGCTCGACTCTGAGTCCCTCCCGGATGGCCGAACTCCTCACCCTATCTCTAAGGGAGAGTCCGGACACCCTACGGAGGAAACTCATTTCGGCCGCTTGTATCCGGGATCTCGTTCTTTCGGTCACGACCCATAGCTCGTGACCATAGGTGAGGGCAGGAACGTAGATCGACCGGTAAATCGAGAGCTTTGCCTTTCGGCTCAGCTCCTTCTTCACCACGACAGACCGATACAGAGTCCGCATCACTGCAGACGCTGCACCGTTAATTTAAAAAAACAAAATCTTACAATTAAAAGCATCATGGGGAGAATCCCACCCTCCTTACTGAAGTCAGTATTTCATAATCCTGACCAGGTGACCAACATGAAATCTAAACAAACTCATGACTTTCCAAAATAAAGAGTTTCTGATGGACAGGAATCAATTTCATCATGTCTCACATATTTGAACATGTGTGTGAAACAGAGGTGTTTTCTAGAACATGATGAGACCATCTCTCTTTAGATATGTGCATGAAAAACAAACAGTTTTGGTCACGTTGGGAAAATAAATCAATCGTAAAACCATGTAATCACTTTATTTATAGGGAATAAAGACAAAACTCAGCTGTTCTGAGCCAAACACATGAAATGTGTTTGTACCTGGAAGCCAGGTGGTGGCAGTGACCTCTGACCCTGATGCCGTGTTGACTCTCTTATCATTCAGGGAATGCTTGACAGTTATTGATCCGTCCAGGTCTGAACTGAACTCGTGCTTCTGGGTCGTCAGTGAATTGTTCCCAAAATGAGTCGGACGTACCTCAGACTTCTTCTCCTGCTTTGGTTTCCTGGAGCGCTGCACGGTAAGAAAGTCCAGTTCTCTGATTTACAATCATCTTTTGCAAATTACAGTATATTAAATATGATTCTTATATATTTTATATATTAAATATTGTGGGGTTTTTTCAGGGGAAGTCCCATCTCAGGGCTGTCATGCTCCCCGCCTGAATGACGGTTATTTTATTCCTGTGCAAGAAAGTTACCCTGAAGAATCCAGTCTCAGTTACGCCTGTGATGGGGGGTTCAAACCGGTGGGGGAGGAATGGTGGGCGACGAGCACATGTGTGAACGGAATGTGGACTCCAGAACCACAGTGTATAGGTAACCCGCGTCTACGGAGAGCAGCTGTGAAATTTTGTAAATTTTAATAAGGGATAATTGTGTCAATCTGAAAGAGATTAACAGATTATTACAAAAAATTTTTAAAAATGGGCAGTAATTACATTTAAATTTAAATCAAATTAGTTTCACAACTTCATGATCTTATCATTTTTCACAACATTGAAATGTTGTGAAAAAATTGAAAAGTTTTTAAAACAAGTTATGAAATTTATCAAATTCATGCAAACTCAAATGTTTTCGAAGAAATCATCGAATGAAGCAGAGAAGAGGGAATCGCTCAAATAGAACGAATCACGATCTGTTTGTACCGATGATCTTTTTTCCTTCAGATGAAACCGCTTGTCTTCCTCCAACGGTTGCCAACAGAAACCCTCTGGGGCCCCGCGGCGGTTGGTACCGGGACGGCGCCGAGCTGTCGATAGGATGTGATGAAGGCTACGAGCTCGGGGCCCCCAGCGCTTCAGCCATGTGCAGGAATGGAACCTGGTCCCCCGTGCCCGTCTGTAGGAGTACGCCTTCATCCCTTAACGTTAAATAAAACCACAAATATAATATTAACTGCTCTGAATCACAGCTGCAGCAGCTCAGCGTCCATCAGTGTTGTGATTCATGATTTAGTTCTTATTTAAAGGAAGCAGCCGTGCATGTGGAGCACCTCCTGAAATTCCCCACGCCGTCATCATCCTTCAGAAATACCAGGAATTGTTTCCTACAAATTCAGAACTACACTATGAGTGTGAAGACGGATACACTTTAGAAGGAGTGAACAATAAAACGTCAATAAAGTGCAGAGATGGAAGCTGGACAGAAGCACCGACCTGCAGTGAGTGGAAGATATAAGACTAAACATATCGTTATATAGACCTGAACGTTTACAGACAGCAGTTATGCTTCATCATAAATCAAAAGTCATTTTAAGAAATGTTGGTTCTGCTATGAAGTTGTGTAATCAATATTTCAGCATTGAATACCAGAATGCATCGTGGGAATCCTTAAGAACTGCCAATACTATCATCACTTCAACAACAACAATTTATCTTAAATCTGAGGTCCTTCTAAACATTTTCAGACCAATAACAAACACGTCTTTGTGTTTCTTCTTGCAGCCACCTTCTGTTATCTGGACACTCATTTATATCCAGAGTTAATGCCTGTAGGAGTCCAGCGAATAAAAGGTGGAGATGTCATGAAGCTGGAATGTGTGTGGCGATCGAGTTGGAGAACGCCGCGTTATTCTGACGCCCAGTGCACCGATGGGACCCCGACTCTGTCCAGATGTAAGAATCAGTGCTGGGAAATAAACCAGAACAGTCCTGATGTGCTTCAGAACAGGTTAAATGGTCTTTAAAAGCTCTCACTCCCTTGACCTGAGAGCCACGACAAAAAAACAACACTAAATCTGTTGACTTTTTTTAGTTTTCTTGCAGGCAAACAATGTAATCTGATCATAATCCAGATTAGAGCGAATTAATAAACCTGAATATAAAGTAAAGGATAAAGACAAGGAGGCATTCCTTTCTCATAGCTGCTAGCAGAGATGCTAACTAAAGATAACTATTTATAAAGCATAAATAATAGTTTATAATAACAGTAATAATTATTACCCACGCTATGATGATGTCGGTGATTGTTAGTATTGTCATTAGTATTAATGAGTTAATTATCATTAATTTTTTTATTGTAATTTAACAATTTTTATTTAAAAATTATTACTAGTATTAATGAGTTAATTATTTACTTTTTCAATTGTAATTTAACATTTTTAATTTAAAAATTGTTACTAGTATTAATGAGTTAATTATCATTTATTTTCCAGGTCGTAACTAGTCCCAGCTGAAGGCGGTACGTATTGATCCTGGATTTAAACTGATTTTACTCTTTTATGCTGATGATGTTGTTTTCTCACTAATAGTTCATATTTACATGTTTCATTCTGCTTTTAAATCTCGTTTTATTTTACTTTATAGACACAATTCTTGCTCAGGCTTCATAGCAAAGAAGAAGAGCGACTATTGTGACGTCACAACAAACTGGAAAACTGATGTCATCCTTTAGAGAAACGACTCGGCTCCTTTTTTTAATGCATTTCTGGATTTTCAGATTAATTGTAAATTCATTCAATAGATAAAAACGGAGAAAGTTTAAAGGACTCGTATCAATAAAGTCATTCAGCTCCAACAAGTGAGCCTGTTTGATTTGTTTCTGTAAACACACACACACACACACACACACACACACACACACACTTAATCTAAATCAGGATTACAGGACTTTTTAATGTTATTGATCAACTGATATTTATTTTCCATCAAACCAGTTCCTTGTAGAAGACAAATCATTCTAATATTACTATAAGACTTTGAGATCAAGCAAATGTTTCCATTTTTACTGTATAAATTAATTTAATTAAATTATTTATTAAAATCCAACAAAATAACTGAAAAAAAAAGAAAAAAAGTTAAACTCTTTTGCGAGTACAACACAACTTACAATAAAAGTTTTGTTGTGGCAGCAAAAAGTAAACTCCAGTAAAAACCAGAGAGTCGGGATTAAATGATTACTAAAGACACAACACGTCCTGGATTAGAGCAGAATAAGAGCAGAAAGGGACAAAATTGATTGAATTATGTCCTGCGGTTATTTTTGAGTCACTATAAATAAATCGTACCCCGGTTCATCGTGAAAGAAAATCGACCAATCAACAGGAAGAAATTCAGAATCACGTGATCCATCACCAAACGGACTTAAAACCTTCTTCTTGGTTTTGTATTTTAACGTTCTGGCAGACGGTGGTTTTTAATGGTGAATTTGCTTCCTCCCCCCCTCCAAACACAGAGTTACTTCACTTGTGGTGACAGTGGGGCGTGTCGGTCAGTGGGTGTGGTCACTGTTGGACATGTTCTGCACCGTGGACGCGGAGTCCAGCCCCAGCAGCGCCCCCAGGTACGACTGGTCCCGGGGGTCCAGCATCTGCTCGGGCCTGACGGGGTGGACGATGTTGGTGGGCTGGGGGGTGAGGGTGTACTTCTCCAGGAACGCCAGATCCGTGGGGGCCGGGTACCCCGAGTTCTGCTGCTGCTGCCCCCCCTGAGCCTGGAGGTTCACCACGCTCTGAGTCTGTGAGGGCAGCGACGACGCCCCCCGGTGGTCGTTCCCGTCGCCCGCCAGCTGCACGGGGATCAACGTGACGGGAACGCAGACGTTAGCGGGGGCGGAGCTCTTGGGCTCGGCGCGGTAAGCCTTCGACGGCTCCTCAAAGGGAACGGGGGCGGCCTTGTGGTCGGGGGCGGCGGCCAGGGGCGGGTCGCCGAAGCGGGGGCTGTGCACGTGGTCCACGTGGTACTTCAGCTTGTCCTTCCTCTTGAAGGTGGAGCTGCAGTGGGGGCAGTTGAAGGGGCGGGCGTCCGAGTGGATCACCATGTGCTTAGTCAGCGTCTTCTTGATCCGGAACGTCTGGTTGCATTCGGGACACCGGTGGGGCTTCTCACCTACGGGTGAACACATGACACGTGGGCATGAGGTGGGAGGGGTCTAGTCGGGTTAGCCTAGCCTGACTACACCCCTCCAACAAAATGATGATGAGTTTTGTGGACTTAACATCCACAAACTCATCATCCACACACTTCTGTACCGAGTCGAGTTTATTTAATTCCGACTTAAGCTTGGGATAGCTTCATTCTAGTTCCGATTTGTTTGACGTCAAAACGCCCGGATAAAAATGACTTGATGACATTCTGAAGATAAAACGGACGTGGACGTGTGGTCCAGTTTTGTTTACGGGACATCAGCTAGAATGGCTCTGGAATCCGATAAGCCTGACCCCTAGAGGCGAGATCTGGTCATTGCGGTCTGGTCTAGCCCATTCCACTATAGAACCGTAGCTCACGTGTGTCAAACTCAAGGCCCGGGGGCCAAATGTGGCCCTTCAGATTATTTGATGTGGCCCACGAGAGCATAAAAGGTAAGAGTGTTTAAAAATAAATACAGTATTTTCCGCACTATAAGGCGCACTGGACTATAAGACGCACCTTCAATGAATGGCCTATTTTACAAAATTTCATATATAAAGTGCACTGGATTATAATACTATTGTTATACTGTCAGTTTTTGAGAAAATTAAAGGCTTTTAGGTGTGCCTTATCGTGCGGAAAATACTGTAGGTCAAAATTGTGCTTTCTCCAAAAACTACATTTCCCACAATGCATTAATTAAACCCATTTCAACTGTGACAAAAACCTCGTGAACAAAGTTAATGTCCTAACTTGTGTTTGATGTTATTTCTCTTTCTGCATTGATAGTTTGATCGTTGATTGTTTTTTTTATATATACTAATCAAACAGAAGTATATATTTTTTTATATTTTACTTTTTATTTATATACTAATATGGAGTTCTGTGGGTTTAATAACCCGACAAATTAAAAGGATTTATGTTAGAACAGAGAAACAAACAAACATGTTTTTTTCTGTCTAACTGTAATGTTTGGAACTAGAATCAGTCAGAAATTCAGTTATTTAACATTAAGGAGTAGTTACATTTAGTTACATTACACTGAGTTACATTTAGTTACATTTATTAGTTACATTAAGGAGTAGTTACATTTAGTTACATTACACTGAGTTACATTTAGTTACATTTATTAGTTACATTAAGGAGTAGTTACATTTAGTTACATTACACTGAGTTACATCTAGTTACATTTATTAGTTACATTAAGGAGTAGTTACATTTAGTTACATTACACTGAGTTACATTTAGTTACATTTATTAGTTACATTAAGGAGTAGTTACATTTAGTTACATTACAATGAGTTACATTTAGTTACATTTATTAGTTACATCTGGCCCTTTGAGTACAGCCATCATGCTGATGTGGCCCTCAGTGGAAATGAGTTTGACCCCCCTGATAGAATCTATCTAGTCATGTTAAATCAACAGAATCCATGTTTGCTGGTTTATTCCTACCTGAGTGTGTCCTGAAGTGCATTTCCAGACTCGACTTCCCTTTGAATTCCTTCTTGCACACCTCGCACTGATGCACGGCCGATTTATACCTGAGAAAAAGATTCTCCATAACAAAGAAACTCAAAGTGAAGCTTGAAAAATTTCAAGAACAAACAGCAGAGGAACCAGATCCGTACTTCTGCCAGACTTTCTCTCCCAGGTGAATGCTCTTGTAGTGAACCGTCAGGTGATCGTGGCGCCGGAAACACTTCCCACACTCTTCACACTGGTGCGCTTTCTCACCTGCAGCACACAGGAGTTCATTTAACCCTACATCCTGACAGGAAACGATGAAAATTACACGAGAACCCGCACCCGAGTGTATCTTCTGATGTTTGGTCAGGTGGTCGTGGCGGATGAAGGTCTTCCCGCATTCGTCGCACTCGTAGCGCTTGTCGTCATGGTGAACGCGGAGGTGGAGCCTGTGGAAAGAGCGATTGGACTCATTCTGGGTTACTCCACTAACGTCGCCGCCGATCTTCAAACCTCACCTGTAGGAGCTGCCGTGACGGAAACTTTGTCCACAGATGCTGCACAGGTGAGGCTTTTCCCCACTGTGGATCCTCAGGTGCTCCCTCAGGGTTGTCCTGTCCACCAAAAAAAAAAAAAAAGAATCAGGATGTTGTCTGGCTCCAGTCACGTAACCGGAACGCAACGACGTACCTCTCTCGTACAGATTTCCCACAAACGAAGCAGGTCCACTTCCTTTTGCCTCCATGCGTGCATTCGATGTGCCTCTTCCTGTTTCCTGTGTCGTTAAACTGTCGGCCACAGATCTCGCATGGGAACGGGCCTGGAAACGAGAGGGTTAAACAGCGTCGTCCTTGCATTCTGCAGCACGGGGGGGTGGGTGGGGGTAGATCCCTTCCGTTTCTTACCCAGGTGGTACTTCTCTTGATGCTTCAGACGGGCAAACCTGGACTTGAAGCACTCGTCGCAGAAGGAGCACTTGAAGGGTCGGTCCTGGGTGTGGAGGATCATGTGCTCCTGCAGGTGAGGCCGGCGGGTGAAGGTCTTCAGACAGATCTGGGTCAGATGGGTTCAAAGTTCATGTACTCATCATCAAACCTCTTCTGAACGTTCAGATTATTGTGACTTTAAAAAATTGCGTCCAAAAATGATTCTTACAGCACATTTCCAGCCTTCGCTCTTCCTCTTCCTCTTGGTGAGGAACTCCTGAATGTGCTCTGGGTGGAACCTGGTGGGACAGAGGAGACACCATCAGGAGGAAAACCTGCTGAACTCCTTTCTCGTGTGTTGTTTGTTTTTTTTCCGGGGGTCTCACCTTCTGACATGCTTGGCTAACGTCTTCTTGCTGGCGTGGAGTTTGCTGCAGAAGGGGCACTTGTGCTCCTTCTTCTGGAAGGGGGCGTCGCTGGCGTGCTTCTTCTTGTGAACGGTCAGGTTGGACTTGGTGGAGTAGCGCTGGAGACACACGTCGCACTGGAATGGCTTCTCGCCTGTGTGAACCCTGGTGTGGCTCTCGTACTTCCCTGTGGAACACCAGGAGAACGAACGTCAGTGAGCGGCCTGGTTGTAATACAGCACTACCGCCAGAAGATGGCAGCGATCGATCAAACAGCTTTAAACTGATTAGTAAAGATGAATTTGACCGATTTTGATTTTTTTTTTTCTGCATTTGTTATCATTTAAAACTAAAACTTTGGATTTTAAAATGTTTGCTGCAAAAATAAATCAAACTAAAGACTATAATTTAACCGGTGGTGAAAGTTAAAGTACCGCTAAGGCTGCTGGGATAGATTCCAGAAACCCCCCGTGAAGCCGGGGAAGTCGTACGGAAGAGAAACGAATGACAGTTGAAATCAGAACAAATTAATTCCAGGATAACAGAAACACTATACTCTATAAATGTATGGATGGCCCCGCCCCCTCCTGCAGACCCCGCCCCCTCTGCTTCCCACCTGCTCGGTCAAACGTCTTGTCACATTTGGGGCACTTGAGCGTCTTCTTGCTGGATGTCTGAATGATGACCGGAGCAAGGCCCTCTGGGTAAACCGGGCTGTGGGCGGAGCTTCCTGCCGCTGCCGACGCCGGACACGCCTCCACCTCTCCGAAGGCCTGGAGCTCCGCCCCTTCTACCTCATCGACTTCCTGCCGGGCGGAAGTGTCCTCCATCGCTCCCGCCGCCTCTTCCTCTTCCGTGGGCGTGTCCTTCGCGTCCAGGAGTGGTGTTTGCTTTGGCCCCGCCCTCCCCTCTTCTTCTCCTCTTCCTTTAGCGTCCTCATTTGATGATACAGCGCCGTGTTTCCCATCAGGAGTGCTGACGGCGTGCTCCGCATCGACTCTCTGGTACTTGGTGGGTGTCCTCCGGCGGGCAGATCGACGCGTCACGGCGATCTTCTGAACGTCCATCTTCGTTTCCTGCGGCGTGTCGTTCTGGATCTCGAGCAGCCGCACCTGCAACGGGTCCTCAGTGCCAACACGTCCACCGAAAGGCGCTTGAGGCGGGTTCTGCAGGTCCGGGTCGCCCGCCGGCGAGTCTGCGGAGGTCACCTCCGGCTCAGGAGACCCTCGTACATCCTCCTCCACCTGGATCTCCGGCGCCGGCTGGTCGTCCTTATCTTCATACAGCAGCTTCAGGACGTCCATCATGTCCAGGAACCGAGCCGCCGCCGTCAGAGCCGGCAGGTCCGTCTCCATGACGACGCACTCAGAGGTGTACAAGAAGCCCAGAAGGTGCTGGAACACCGAGTCCTCCACGTGGTCCAGAGTCACCTGGGCCACAGCCGGGTTCTTGGACAGCTCGGCGTGGAAGTAGCTGCTCCCATGCGCCAGCACCACCTTGTGGGCGCTGTAGAGCTTCCCCCCCACGGACACGGACACGTCGCAGAACCGCTGCCGGGTCCGGTCCTCGTTCAGGAACCTCAGGAGGCTGCGGCCGTGCTGGGACATGGCCAGGTGTCGGATGTGTGAGATCGGCTCCAGAACGGGTTCACAGGTCGGATCCGGATCGGGTTCAGAGGTCGGCACTGGAACGGGTTCAGAGGTCGGCCCTGGAACAGGTTCAGAGGTCGGGGAGGCGTGGGAGTCCGGGAGGGGATCCTCTGCCGCGGCGCCGGTCCGCCGGCTGCGTTTGGGTCGCAGGGGATTACAAGGCCTCCTCTTCATCGGTGTGCCTGGAGGAGAAGAGGAGAAACATCTCCAGGTAACAGGTTTCATGTGTGCAAGGATTAGCATGTGATGCTAGCATGATGATGTCATCCAAAGGTTGCACCGTTCCATCAGGAGGAGGATTCCTGCTGCCTGAAATGTTTTGTGTCACCAATAACGTTAAAGTTGTTCATATTTCTCCTCTTTCTAAATCGAGATAAATATGTGACGTCATAACTGAATACTGGTTAATGCAGTTCAATTAAAAAAAACCTTTATTTGTGTTTTACATCAAGCTAACACAAGCCTAGCTGCATCGTTTAATACCGGCGATCCGTTCGGACACTCCGCTCCCACCTCAAGGACCCCCATTATGTGTTATCAGTCTGACGGGCGGGCCCCCTCCGAGGAGACTGTTGACAAACGACCTCTGCTGCTTCCCCGGAAATGAAGGTTAGCAAACGTCCAAACGTTCCGTTTAAATCTTACCTGGGAGAGAAAATCCGCGTTAATAGAGAACAAAACAGCCCGCAGGTGGAAGGAAAAGAAACAGGAATAATATCCTGGATAGAAGTAACGACTCTCATCCTGGTCGGAACGTCGGACGCCGTAACAAGCCGGCCGCCTATTGGCTGATACAGTTTGAGTCCCGTGACGTCAATTTCAGTATCCGGAAGCGAAAATAGAAAATAGTCGAGCGAAAATAGAAAATAGTCCTGCAAATATAACCGCACATATAAATCGATTTAAATACAACTAATAAATTCATATTTACTCATATGTGTAGGAATATAAAATTAATTTTGAATATAAAATTAAAGAGGAGACGTTCACGTAAGGCTCACGCGAAGGTCTGCACCCGGCGCTCATGGGTAATGTAGTTGTACAGCAGCTTGTGCTCTCCAGCGAACTACAATGAGTAAAAAGTACATTTGAAAACATTTTAAAAAAAAACTATTTAAAACACTATTACAAAATCAAAAACAAACATTTGAGTACTGGGCTTGAAAGTAAAAGTAGAGAGGTGAGTTTCTGCTGCTACCACTAAAGAAAAACGATTAATGCCTCTAAGGTGTTGTTTTTTTTAATGTGATGATGATAATAATAATTCTATTACAACATAAACCTATCACGTTATAAAATGTTAGTTGTACTATTTATTTACATAAATATTGAGAAATCACTGCAGTACATTTTTTATCCAAACTGGTACATGCAATAAAGGTCTATCACAATAAACTTTATTTTATTTTATAAATACAATCTCAGGCCCACATCTTGGGTTATGACATGAAGTGAGTGTCATTACCTGATCCAGAGCAAATGCAAAAGAGCCACTAGTTTAAGAGTATTTCAGGGTTCTTCGGAGAAAATTACGTCAATGAAGCTTTAATGGGAAAAACACTCCCCAGATTAGAAATAGATTACTTCAGTCAAAGATTGGGCTTTGGTTCAACCAACTGCTGCAGCCAAATAGCATTCAAGTCTCTAGTGCATGTGTGGATCCATGTGCAAAGGTGTCTTTATGTATTAAATTGTGGGAATATTTCCCTTTACAGAAGTTGTAAGAAAGAGAAATCTGCACTTCTGCTCAGGTAAAGTTCACAGTTTGCTCCAGAATGATTACTCGCTGTGGTTTTCATCTGGTGCAGAAACGATCCTTCTGGATGAGCCCCTCCCTCTGGCAACACGTTTACTGTATAAGACACTGTAAGTGCATTAGCTTAATCCCTCCTGTCTTGCTTGCAGCGTGACAAGCATTTCAGAAAACACATGGGTGATAAGAAGTGTTGAGGATGTTTTCCCTGCCTGTCTTTGACCTAAGATGAAGATATTTCTTTATTATTTATCCTGGGAGGTTTAGTGAAGACAATGTTGAGATTCAGTGCACACACCTGGATGTTATGGTTGCTTTACGCAGGTAAATGTTTGATTATAACATTAATGCTGTAACTAAATACTAATAATTTTTGCATTTTTATTACATTTTC
The DNA here is from genome assembly GCF_040054535.1 of Antennarius striatus. Classification (NCBI taxonomy): domain Eukaryota; kingdom Metazoa; phylum Chordata; class Actinopteri; order Lophiiformes; family Antennariidae; genus Antennarius; species Antennarius striatus. The sequence continues at coordinate 20,095,132 of NC_090793.1, read as the reverse complement.
AAGCCAGTGTGTACACAGATGTGTTGCTTTATATTAAATTTTAATTTAAATTTAAATGAAATGCTTTACATTAATTTGTAAATTGTATTAAATTGTAACATAATATAATATAATAAATTTTAATATAACATAGTATTTAATTAATGTAATTTAAATGTTTTATATTAAATTGTAATTTGTTTTATATAAAATTGTAATTAAATATGAAGTTAAAAAAATTATATTAAATTGTAATTTAATATGAAATTAAATGTTTTATATTAACTTGTAATTTGGTTTTGAGTTTATGAGTTTAATGCACAAAAAATAAGTTGTCACAGATTCTTCATCTTAATTTCAAGCAGCTGCTGGTTTTTATAGTTTTATTATCTTTAACCCTGAATCCTCTTTGCAGGAGCGTTCTCTGACGAGGACGTTAACGGATGTGAACACCACCCGTGCCAAAACGGGGGGGTGTGCCAGAGCCATGGCGATGGCTTCAGATGCCTTTGCTCCCCACAAAGCCAAAACGGCCTCCTGTATGGGGGGGCCACCTGCACGACTGCACTTTCGGGCTGCGACGGCGACACGTGTGACAACGGGGGGACGTGCTCCCCCCTGCTGGTCGATGGGGAGCAGACGTCCTCGTGCCTCTGCCCCCCCGGCTTCACTGGCCCCCGCTGCCGGACCTCCACCATCTTCTCCTTCGAGTCCAGAGGCTTCGTGTCGGTGGAGACGCCGCTCCTCGACCTGGGGGCGCCTCTGAACGTGACCTTCAGCTTCAGGGCAGCCAGGCCAGGGGGAACCCTGATGCAGCGCCGGGTGGGCAACCTGCTCCTCAGCATCGAGCTGACGGGGGGTCACCTGAGCCTCTGGAGCAGGAGAGGTCGCGACCCCGGCGTGCTTCTCCAGGAGCTGCCGCTGTCCTGGTCCAATCACACGTGGTACACGGTGGAAGCCACGCTGGGGGGGGGCGTCAGCCTCATCCGGACCATCTGCACCGAGGGCAACTGCACCGGGGGGTCCAGCGCTGACGTCCAGCTGAGCTCTGACCTCCCTGATCCAGGAGGAGTCAGTCAAGGCCTCATCATAGGAGCTGGAGGGGGGGCCACGGATGAACCGGACCACCCCCCTCCGTTTCTGGGCTGCTTCAGAGACGTGTTTGTGGGCTCCAAACCGGTGCTGCCCGCTCCGGGGGGCTCGGCTGCTCAGGTGAACGTCACCGCGGGGTGCAGCCACACAGACTGGTGTGCAGAGAACCCGTGTCAGAACCGCGGACGATGCATCAGCCACGGGGGCGGGGGCTACACCTGCGAGTGTCACCGGCCGTACGAGGGGGGCCGCTGTGCAGAGGGTAAGGCGTCCACACACACCGTCAACACTACCACACACACACCAGCTGGGAGTTAAAGGTGGAACCCCAGAAATAAGGACTGAGTAGAATTATTTCATAGTCTGTAAAAAAAAAAAAGGAATTATTATGCCTTACAGTGACCTCTAGTGGCAACAGTTTGAGCTACAAAATGCTAACAAAGCTATGCTTATTTCCACCAATGGGCTCTCAAACACTTCGCAGAACTAAAAAATAAACCTAAACTTGATTTGCAGAATTCTTTTACTGAATTTATTTCCCTTTGCTCACATTCCATGAATCACTTTGCGTTGTTATAAAAGCAGCAGAAATCAAGAATAACTCGTGAGTTGTGCATCTAAACCATGTGTGTCAAACTCAAGGCCCTGGGTGCCAAATGTGGCCCTCCAAAATCATTTTATGTGGCCCGCAAGAGCATAAAAGGTCACTAAAAATAAACGTGTATTACATTTCCCACAATGCAGTATTTCAGCCCATTTTAACTCTGACTAAACGTTGTGAACAAAGTTAACGTCCTAACTTGTGTCTGATGTTATTTTTCTTTATTGATTGATAGTTTGATCCTTGATTGATGGAGTTCTGTGGGTTTAATAACCTGACAAATTAAAAGGATTCATGTTAGAACAACAAACATGTTTTTTCTGTCTAACTGTAATGTTTGGAACTAGAATAAATAATAAATTCATAGTTATTTAATTACATTTATTTATTTATTTATTTAACATTTATTTATTGGGGATTTCACTGATGGGGAGGTAAATCGTAGCTTATATTACACTGGAAATACTTTTAACTGCTTTCACTTGGCAAAGAAAGTTCTCCGTCTGTGGAGGGTGGAGAAGCTGCGATGGAGAACGCGGCGCTAAAGTCTGATGGAGACGTTAAAGGAGCTTAAGCTCCAGTACAAATAGAACAGTTAGACAATTAGGAGGCATCCGGTTACCTGGGATGAGGATTTAAAAAAACGTGTTTCACTCGCTCAGCGTGAATGACGGGACCTGAACACGCCGGCCTCAGAAATAAAAGTTAGAAATAAGGGTTAGAAAATAAGGGTTCTTCTCCTCTGGGCTTTTCCCTTCAGGGGTCGCCACAGCGAATCAATTTCCTCCATCTAACCCTGTCTTCTCATCCTCTTCTCTCACACCAACTACCTTCATGTCCGCTTTCACTACATCCATAAACAAAGGTTAGAAATAAAGTAGTGTATTCATTACGCAGCCTTTGACACCTTACTCTCATGGGTGAGTTTGATTTTCACGTCTTCTCCTCCCTGCAGAGTCCATCACCGCCCGGTTTGGGGGAGAGCAACTGCAGAGCTATGCTGTGTTCTCATTGGACGGCGCCCCTGGTGACGGCAACGCCCTCACCGTCTCCATGTTCGTCCGCACGCGGCAGCCCGGCGGCCTGCTGCTCGTCCTGACCAACAGCACCAGCCAGTTCGTCCGCCTGTGGCTGGAGGGGGGCAGGGTCAAAGTTCAGGTCAACAACTTCGAGACCCTTGTGGGTCACGCGGGGGTCAGCGACGGACACTTCCACCTGGTGACCGTGAAGCTGGAAGCGGCGGAGGTCACGTTGTTCCAGTCGACCCAGCGTCAGGGTTCCCTCCCCATCCGGCGTGTCCAGGTGCATCATGGGGATCTGGTTTTCGTGGGGGGGCTACCGGACCCCAGGGCCTCCGCGTCCTTCGGCGGGTACTTCAAGGGCTGCGTCCAGGACCTGAGGATCAACAGCAGACGACTCCAGTTCTACCCGACCCCCACCCCGGTGGAGTCCCACCCCCTGCAGCGACTGGTCGGGGTCACGCCAGGCTGCGGCAGCGACGACGCCTGTGCCGTGAGTCGTGCGCCGCTCCCCCACTGTCACCATCGCTGGTGACGCGTCACTGACGGGGGGGCGTGTCTTTTCTCCATCAGGTCAACCCCTGCCTCAACGGGGGGGCGTGTTACCCCGTGTGGGACGACTTCATCTGCAGCTGCCCCCCCAGCACCGCGGGCCTGCGCTGCGAGGAAGTGAAGTGGTGCGAGCTGTCCCCGTGTCCCGCCGCCGCCGCATGTCAGCCCCGCCCTCAGGGCTTTGAGTGTGAGTGTCCAGCAGGGGGGGGCATTTCAGGGTCAGATTAAATTCGTGCCTTTTCACCATCACGTTACTGACATTACGGATTCAAATTTACTTGTTTAGAATGTGGTCAAATATGATTAAATATAATTAAATAATTATACAATTAGCATATTTTTAACTTTTTGTGTTAAATACAATAATTTCCTCATGTCAGCTCTGAGTATATTTGTCCTTCATGTAATGTAAAACTAAAAAAACATAAATTAGATCTCACACATTTATTGTTCTTATGCTTAGAAATACTTTCCTCTAAATTGGAAATAATTGGAAATTATATTAAAATGACCTTTTTTAGTTAAAATATGATTTATCTGTGTCCATCAGTTTCATATTCCACCCTGTAACACTAATATAATTTTGCGCCAAAATGCACTTCCTGTAAGTGACGCAGGAAGTGACATCATTCAAGAGTTTGAAGAAGAGAAGTTCAAACAATGTTGAGTTTTGATGTTTCTTTTAGAACATTTTTGGTAGATTTTCTTTTCAAAACCTCCGTTGAGCAGAACATCACCACCCGTCACACAAACACACAATTTTTTTTATCAAATTAATTTTAATATAATTTAAAATTAAATTACAATTAATTTGATACAAAAAATAATAATCTAATTTAATTTTAATTACATTAAATTAATTGTTTAAATCAAATTAATTTTAATGTAATTTTAAATTAATATACAAATTTATATGAATAAACAAAATGTATTTGTATAAATTATGTTTTTTAATGTTTCATGCTAACTGCGGTGTTAGCTTTTAGCACATCCAGATTTTCTGGCGTATTTCTTTAGACTTTCCACCCCGAAAAAAAATGAAAAAGAAAAGAAAAAGAAACTGATCTCTAGATATAGTTTGCTAAAAGACTTTCAGAAAATGATGCCTGAGCTTGAAAAATGTGTTTTATTTGTAAGTTTTACATGTTCTGCTGGTATGAAATTAAATAATTCTAAAAATCAGGCCGAACATTTTCCACGGAACGACCCTTTAACATTTGCAGGGTTACTCCTCGGCGTTGGGATCACCACATTTCCTTCCTCTCCTCCAGGTTTGTCTAATGTGACGTTCCGGGCCGACAGCAGCGTTCTGCGTTACCGTAGTGACGGGACGATAAAACGCCGCCTCAGCAGCCTCTCCCTCAGCTTCCGCACCCGACGGCCGGCCGCCACCCTCCTCCACGGACGGACGAGGTCGGGCTCTGTCACCGTCTCCCTGGTGGACTCACGTCTGGTGGTGGAGCTCCGGCCCGGGGCGACAGAAGACCCCCCCATGGTGACGATTCGCAGCCAGCAGCCAATCAGCGACGGGGCGTGGCATACGCTGGAGCTCCACCTGGAGAACCAGACGCTCCAGAGCTCCAGGTGGGTCCTGGGGGTGGACGGGGGCCAGGAGCGCCTCAGCACCTCCAAGACGACGGCAGGGGGTCTGGATTTTCTCCGGGAGGGGGCGGACATCTTCCTGGGGGGGTTGAACACGGACGCTGGCGTGGATCTGTCTGGATGCTTGGGTCCGGTGGAAGTCGGGGGCCTCCTCCTCCCGTTCCTCCAGGACACGGACCTGAACCTCCCCCGACCTCAGGAGGAGCAGTTTGTGAGGGTAGCAGGGGGCACGCCCCCCCGTTACGGCTGCTGGGGGGCCGACGTGTGTCGACCCAACCCCTGCAGGAACGCAGGCCGGTGCGACGACCTGTTTGACCTCCACCGCTGCACGTGCCCCCCCGATTGGACGGGCCCTCTGTGCGAGGCGTCGGCTAACGCCTGCACCTCCAACCCCTGTCTCCACGGAAACTGCACCGACCTTCCCGGGGGAGGGTTCGGGTGCGCATGCGAGGCGGGGCGTGGCGGCGACCGCTGCCAGGTGGAGGTGGACGCGTGTGAAAACAGCTGGTGTAACAACGGCTCCACCTGCCTCAAAGGCCTGGGGAGTTACTCCTGCCTCTGCCCCCCAGACCTGACCGGACAATACTGCGAGTGAGTCCATTAATATGTAGGGGGGGGTCACGGATAAAATACATCCTGAGCTGAACTGATTGATGCTCTGATCTCTTACAGCGAGAAAATTCCTGAAATCCCCTGGTACATCCAGATCAACCCGTGAGTATTTTTATCAAATACAATGAAATAAATAATAATTATTAATAATAATAATAATAATTAAGAAATAATTTAAAAAACATTTTTTATTTTTTTTAAAGATATAAACATTTTTTTTAAAGATATACTGTATATAACATTTTAAAGACATATAAAAAGAAATCCTTCCTGTTGATTGGCGCGTCTTTTTGTTCAGGCGTCCTCAGTTGCCTGCTACTTCCTGCGTGGGAACTAAACTGAACTACAGCTGCTTCAATGGGGGGAACTGCTCTGGGGGGGACGACAGGTGTTCCTGCCTGCCCGGATTCACTGGAGTCTGGTACGAGTTAAATCACCACCCATTAGATCATGTGTGCAAACTCATGGCCCGGGGGCCAAATGTGGCCCTCCACTTCATTTTATGTGGCCCCCTGTAGCATAAAAGGTCAGAGTGTCTAAAAATAAATAGGTCAAAAGTGTACTACAGTGTACTACATTTGACCCCCCCTGAATTAGATCAACTCTGCCTGGACCAGAACCTGTGTGCAGACATGCGCCACCTGCTGGTGAAAGCTGACTATAACACTTTCTGAAGCAAATGATGAAATTCCTCTCTCCAGGTGTGAGAAGGACGTGGACGAGTGTGCCTCGGACCCGTGTCTGAACGGGGGCTTCTGCGTCAACTACGTGAACGGCTTCGAGTGTGTGTGCGACATGAACTACTCGGGGGTCCACTGCCAGATGGACGTCAGCGACTTCTACCTGTACGTCTTCCTGGGGCTGTGGCAGAACCTCTTCCAGCTGGTGTCCTACCTGGTGATGCGCCTGGACGACGAGCCTGAGATCGAATGGGGGTTCTATGTCAACGATTAGGGGTCCGATGGATCAAATGTATGGATTTCAGCGCTCGGGAGGAGCTTCATCAGCCGGTCTGTGAGGCTTCACAACAGTGAGTCTGGATATTTAAACACAGAACTGGTTTTATCTTTAGTGAACTAGTGATTAATATTGATCCATACTCTTGAGCTGGTTCTCATAATAAAAGCCGTCACGTGCCTTAAAGTTCCCTTTAATCTGCAGCACTGCTTTGAACAGGTAGGACTATTCCTACAGCTGTGTGTTCATTAGAGTCAACATGCGTCTTATGTAACTGGATCTGTAGAGTGGAAACAAAATAAAAGCGGTGCAAAAAGTGATGAAAGCGGTCTGCTTTTATTTCAAACTTTAATTCAGCAAAGAAATACTCATTCCACTTCATTAAAACCTTTTTTCTTCACAAACATAGCTTCTCTTGTGCTAACGGTTAAATTACGACACCAGCAAATGTCAGGACAAAGGAAAACAACTTGTGTGAACGACGGCCTCCTGTCAGAAGAAATTAATTAATCAATTGATTGATTGATAATAATAACTAGCTAAATAAATAAATAGATAAATATATTAATAAAGGTTAAATTTATTTTGCTTGCAACAACTCTAGCTTTGAAAAGGGGTTTCTACTGCATTTTTCATATTTTCTTTGCACAATTAATTAAAACTTTTCAAGAAGTGCCATTAATTCTGCACACAAGAGGAACAAATCCTTCCATGAGTTTAATTGTTAATTAATTGCTTAATTAATTCTTTTTTAAAACAATTTGAAAAAAAACAAGAAATTTTTTTTCTCCAATTTTTTCTAATTGTTTTTTTAATTGTTTCTACCTCCACACTGGTTCTCTCTGGTCTGTTGATGATTTCTCTGTGAACACCAGGGGGCGACAAAATCACACCAGCAGCTCGACCTCGTTGACCCTCCTGTCCTGATTCGGCCTCTTGCAGATCCGTTGCTCTGTAATGTTTGTAGTTCGATCCTCCCGGCATGTAAAACCAACAGAGCCTACGTTATCACACGTCACGGCCCGAACGCCTTCGAAAGAACTTCACCCGTCAGGTATTCCAGGACGTTCTGAAGCACAGACGAATAGGATGCTTTAGAATCTGCAAAGGCTTTAGGAAGCCCAAATGAAATATACAATAAAAAATGTAAAAACATTTTTTACAAAAGGCAGCGGTTACCCTGGCAACCTTCTGGTGCGTATTACCTTGCGAGTCGTGAGGTGGATCTTCTTTCTAACACACTAACGATCACCTGATTCGTCCATCCCTTACATTCATTATATCAGTCACGAGCTGACCAGGGACCAAACTGTTGAGTAAATAGACCAAAGAATGGAGACAAGAAAAGAGTGGAAATATAAGATTTTGTCAGATTTGCGTGAGTGTTCGTCATTACACAACTGTGTGTCCACCCCAGCTTTAAGTCAACAGGGGAACGATCCAGAAACCAGAATCAGAACCAACATATCCACCTCCACACTGGTCATCGATGGACCCAGAGACGGACATGCCAACGCAAAGCCCTGACCCCAATGTCCCACACATGACCTACGAATGAGGTTACTGCTGACTTTATGATATTGTACAACAAAAATGAATGGTTGTTCAGTTGTTTTATCACCAATATAATGCTCTTTACACACACATAAATGTGCTCTCGTCTATATCAACATCTGTTAAATAATGAAACCTATTTAAACTTTTCAATTTCATTTAAATAAAAGAGTAAATCTGCACATGATCGTTAGAAAAACAGCTCACAAGGAGAATATTCAAACCCATGCATTCATATTTATAATATATAAGAACTGAAAACCACGGTGGTCATCTCCACCCAGCCTCTCGTCCTACAGTGAACCCAGTTGAAGTTCTATACGGGGGTCTGGGTCAGAGTCAGGGGTCAGCAGCCTCGGTTGCCATGGGTAACCCCTGTCCTTCAGGTAAAAACCATCAATGTCTCCTGTGATGCATAGTGGATATATTAGAGTTATTAGAGTTATTTCTGTTGCTCAGATAAGAGTAAAATGACTTCATAGTTTAAACCGTCATGATATTTTCAGCTGGGTTATTTTTACTTTCAGAGAATTGTCAGCTCAAATTACATAAATGCCGTGTCGAATATTGATCATGATAAAAGCATCTATTTAAAAGTTGTTGAAATTCATTTTATAAATCCATTCAGATAAACAGGAACAGTGGGACGCTGTTATCTCTAATTCTGCTGAGCTGTCTTGCCTGGAATTCCTCATGTGGGTCTATTGACCTGGTGTGACATTAGTGTATGGGCAGATGGATCAATACAGTTCAAACACACGGGAGGCAGCAATGATTGTCCCTCGACTATGTCCCCCGTTAGCAAATATCTTCTTTTCAGAACCCATTGAGTAAATCCCTGAGGGCCTGACGAGGACGGGGCCCCTGCAGCTGCAGCTGGACCCTCATTCTGGTCTTTTTGTAGTTTGGAGATCTTTTTGACTTAAGTAGCTTGCAAGCTGAAAAGGTGTGAGCACCCGCTTTAAAATGAAGCACATGTTGATGCTGGTTCTGGGTCCATCTAAAGCAGGGGGGCCAAAGTCATTTTCACAGAGGGCCACATCAGAGTCATGGTTGCCCTCAAAGGGCCAGATGTAACTAATAACTGTAACTAAATGTAATGTAAAATAAATGTAACTACTCTTTAATGTTAAATAACATAGAAAAACTGTGTTTCTCTGTTCTAACATAAATCCTTTTAATTTGTCAGGTTATTAAACCCACAGAACTCCATCAATCAAGGATCAAACTATCAATCAATAAAGAAAAATAACATCAGACACAAGTTAGGACATTAACTTTGCTCAAATTGGTTTTGTCAGTGTTAAAATGGACTGAATTACTGAATTGTGGGAAATGTAGTACACTTTTGACCTATTTATTTTCAGACACTGACCTTTTTTTGGGCGGCGGTGGCTCAGTGGTAGAGCGGGTCGTCCAATGTTTCAAAGAGGTCAGCTGACAGTGGGAGGTGTCAGCTCACCTCTGGAGCACTGCTGAGGCGCCCTTGAGCAAGGTGCCGTCCCCCTTACAAGTTGCTCATTTGGGGCGCACCAATAAAGAGGAGCTGCCCGCCACTCTATCTCCTCTGCATGCATACAGGCCCCATGTGTGTGTGTTTGTGTTCAGGACCTGTACACACATATATACGCATGATTTGATTTGAACTAACTAGAGTGTGCTACTAATTTACCTGAGGGGATTATAATCAGTATATAAAATTTAAAAAAAAGTTTTGAGCTCTCGCGGGCCACATAACATGATGTGGAGGGCCACATTTGGCCCCCGGCCCTTGAGTTTGACACATGTGATCTGAAGTCACTGAGACGCTTCCAGACCACTGATTACAATCTGAGAACAGTCATCCAGTGCCAGAATTTGTTTTGGCAGTGATCCTGAACCGGAGAACGACCCTCACGCAACACAGGATGAACACAGTGTTTGACTTGGCCGTTCCCCTGTTTGAAGAGAGGGATATATTAACTCCACACTTCTGCTGCTCAGCCTCTCATCCGTTCCATTCAACCCTCTACTCCTCTGGTACCTGACAGGGACTCGTCTGCTCCAGAATGAACCTCCTGAGCTGTGTCGTTGTGGTTCTGGTGTCGCTGCTGGGGGCCCGGGCTCAGCTAAACCTGAGGATTCCTCCATGTGACTCGCTTGAAGCAGAAGAGGTGGCCCAGGTGGCTCTGGATTACCTCAATCACCAACACAGTCACTTCTACAAGTATGCACTGAACAGGATCGAGCACATCAAGGTCGTCTCTCAGGTAAGCCGGCAGGTGTTGGGTTAGTTGGGTTCGTGGAACTGAACGATGAAATTGCAGCATTTTCAACTGCGAAATATGAGCAGTACCACAAAAATGCATCATGTATGAAAGGAAAAGGGAAATATTTGGGGTCTTTGTATGACAGTAACTTTGATTGGTTGATTGTATCCCATCGTAGCCGAATGGAGACCAAACATACGTCATGGAGCTCGACCTGCTGGAGACCGGCTGCCCCGTGATGGACCCCACGCCCCTCGTCAACTGTACAGTCAGACCCAAAATGCTGACGGTGAGGCCGACTAAATAATCCAGCCATGAGGATTAAAGCAAATGTTAAACTCTTTCATGATGTACATAACGTTGATAGAGATGATACTGATTCTGTTCCCACCAGGCGGTGGAGGGAGACTGTGATGTGGTGGTGAAGAAGGCCGGCGGAGCTCTGAGTGTCACAGCGTTCAAGTGTAAAACAGAGGGTAAAGCTTTCTGATCACTCTCTGAGGTAACCGACAGACAACCGCAGACAGACAGGTTCATCGTCAGCATGTCTGTTTCTCTCGTCACAGAATCGAGAGAGGATTTATGCCTCGGATGTCCCATGCTTCTTCCCCTCAACCACACCAATGCTCTGGAATTGGTCCAAGCCTCTCTGGCAACCTTCAACCTGAGGAATGAGAACCTGACGTTCACCGTCGTGGAAGTGGGACGGATGACATCACAGGTGGGGCCCCTCTCGGACTTTATTCACCTGCATGTTTTATTTCTATGTCAGTGCGATGCTCATCAATACCTCCTTTCAGGTGGTGTCTGGTGGGCCCACCTATGTTGCCGAATACGTTATAGGTGAGAGTAATTGCACAGCTGATGTCTGCGTGGATCTGCCTGAAGGCATGAGGGTAAGTACGCAAAGAATACATTTAGCATCCACAGGATGTTTACATGCAGTAGTCACTATATTGTTGGAATTATGCATTTAAAACATTGTGAAAATAAAACTGAAGAAAACACTTTCCTCCACCAGTCGTACGGTTTCTGCTCTGCCAGAGGCTCGCCTGCGGTTCACCAAGTTGATTGCCATATGTATAACCCTCAGGTAAAGCACTACGTTTTCATATCTCCAAAAATTATGACCAAAAATAAGTCACATGCTTCGTTTTGCTAATTATGTGATGCATGCGTCTTTTCAGGTGCATGAAGCACCTGTCAACGGCACAGGCAGTGTAGCTCCATCGTCACCAGTTGTGCAAGCACGAACAGCCGGCGCATTACCCAACCTCGGTCTGGGGCACCACAAGCTGACGGCGATGCATAACCCAGAGCAAAGTGGGTTCCTGTCTGCAGAGTCAGTGGAGTCTGCAGAAGTTGTTCCTGTTGTTCCTGCAGCCGATCCCAACGCTCCCGTAGCCGATCCCAACGCACCCGCAGCCGATCCCAACGCTCCCGTAGCCGATCCCAACGCACCCACAGCCGATCCAAACGCTCCCACAGGCGATGCCGTGATGGGTGGAGTCAGCTCAGCAAGCCCTGAGGTTCTCAAGCTGAGCAAGAGAGAAGTATTTGCAAATGTTCCAAACGCCATGCCTCTTGTTCCCATCTGCCCAGGCCGGGTCAGGTTTTTCTAAGTTCATCTCCAACAGACTGTTCCTCCACAACAAATGCATTGTTTGAAGATGTTGAAGCACAAAAGAGCAGCATGCTTTACAAAACTGCTAAACTGGACTTTCAAGACTTACACTTGATGCTCAATAAAATTTTGAAAACAAATCTTTGTGTTCCAATATGTTGGGTCCATGCAAAATGCAATGAAAAACAATTTCAGCACATTCAAGTCAGAAGTCAACCAACATCAGATAAGTGGGTTTGTTATATTGAACCTCTGAAGTGGTAAACATAGACATTAATACAAACAAGGAAAATGTTTGCAGAATGTGTTGACTGGTGTCAGTGACTCTAACCTCCTTTGCTTTTCCACAAAATGAATCCGTTACTCATTTTGTCCTACATAACCCTCAAGTTCAGACAACACTATAGCTTCAGGCTGAAGTTTTTTTTATTCTAACAAGTCATGGAGTTTTCACATCACACTATCTAAAATGGAAATTTGTCATGTTACAAATACCATCCTTAAAACACAGCTGTGCTTTAAGGGCACCGCTTCATGAGGGACCAGGAAGTAGCCATTCATGGTAAAGTAAATAAGACAACAGTCAAGCAAGGGCAATGCACCCTTTGACTCCAATGACTGCCTCCGTGCCAACGGTTTCTGGTCAGCTGCAAAACTAGCAGGACAGCGTTCAACAGCCAGCTGCCCCATGAGTTAAGGCCTTGCTTAAGCCCAACCTTGTCTGATAAACGCAAAAATCAAACATTTCTGAACTTTAAAGAAAAGGCAAACTGAATCAGTTTCAATTGTTTATTTACAATCAAGTAAACCAATTTCTGCAACCGATTTCCACTTCTCTGAACGCGCTGATGCAGTCCTGCAAGAGACAGATTAGGTCGAAGTACTGGAAAAGAATCTTAAAATCACAGCATACCCTTTTCTTGCTGGTCAGCTGCAGAGCTCCAGTGCTGATTGGCCTTCTCCGGGACTAGAGGAAAAATCCTGTGGTTGGAGCCTCGAACTGTTGTGGGTTTCCAAAGTTGTTTGAATGAGTTCAAGGATTTGGGGATTGGTTGAGATGCGTCGATTAACAAGTCCTGGGGTGAGGGCACAGAAGGAAAGCCATCCGAAGCAGAGACATGCAAAGGAAAGTCTTCTGATTCAACTCCATGCCTCCGCTTGTCCTTGCCTTTAACAGGTAAGCGATTAGTCAATCCTTTTCTTAGCCATTTGGAGCTTTGGGCCATTTGTGGAGATTGGCCTTGTGGAGGAGGCATTGCAAGGTTTGGTTGCAGGAAGCCCAACTCAGGAACTAGGTGTTTGACAGACATCACAGGCTCATTAAACCCACTGTGCTCCCTTCCCGGTGGGTCTTGAAGCAGAACAAAACCTCTTGGATCTGGGCGGGCCTTCAGAGTCTGTTCATGACTGGCAAGTTTCTTTGAATCTTTCCCAGGTTGTTGTGTGGAGTTGATCGGAGCAGGCGCTTCTGGATCTTGAAGCATGTAGTAAGGAACCAGAAAACGTTCAAGTTCACTCTGGTCTTTAGGATGCCCTTCAGGTCTATCGGAGGCCGTGTCTGACTGCTGTTGATCTGGAACTGAGAGTTTGCTTTTCTGCTCTGCTGTAGGGTGCTGTAGAAGATCAGGATCAACAAGAGGAAAGAAATTTGGTCCAAAGGGATTCCAATTAGTGCCAGTTGGAAGTCCACTCTGCTGCTTCAAGGGCAGTGTACTATAGGGCTCAAAGGGTACTAATGGCATTACTGGACCAGGATTTTTAGAGGCCATATTGTTGTGAGCTCCTAAACTTGGTAACTGACCAACATGTTGAAGCCAATTAGGATACAGAGAATTTGGGTACAATTGGAAATATGGGTATTGTTCAGGATTTGTAGCCTTGCTTGGTTTACTTACAGCAGCAGTGGTGCCATCTGGTGGCAGAAGATGTTGCAGATTTTCCTTTTGAGGTAGAAGGGAGTGGGTTGAGATGGGGGCAGCAGTGGATGTTGTGGTAGCTTCAGTTGGTTTTGGAGGAGAGGGAGTTGAATGCAAGCTATTGCCAAACCCAGAATACACTGCTGGATTGAGGAACGGCAGTCCTGTATAAACTGGAGGAGTGTCCTTACTGCCTGGTCCAGCTGGAACAATGTGATGGAGATGCTGATGAAAAGCAATTTGTGGGCAACAATTAGAAAATCCTGATGGGCAAAAAGAAGGACAGTACACAGGTGGGATATGTGGATGGCTTTGTTGAGGGCTTTGTGGTTGCGGTACCATTGAATCTGTGGACTTGGGACTACTGGTTGTAGTAGTGATCTGTTCTGGTTTCTGAGTGAAGGGGACAGGGGGCAGAGTTACATACTGTGGGTACTGGTAGTAAGGGTAGAAAAACTGAGGCATCAGGTCTTCTGGAGTTTTGTCAGCTGGAGGCTGTGCGCTTTGAGCTGGATTTTCAGTGGGAACGTCAGTCTTTGATTCAGTATCTGGTATCTGGGATGTTGAAGGGAAAGATTTAGGTGGTTTGGTTGGAGGCTTTGACAAAGTGGTGGGCTTCTCAGTTGGCAGAGGTGTGGGGGAGTTGGGATGCCCAGGCTGGTGTTTTCCAGGTGGTGTATTGGTACTACTTTCTTCTGGTTGATTTGGCTGAGGGTAGAATGGGTAATAATAGAAGGGGTACTGCACTTGATCATCAGGGACTTGAGGTCGTTTTGAAACATCAGTTGGCTTTTCAGGCTCCGGCTGAGGGTAGAAAGGGATGTTTACTGGGACTTGAGGAACTATGGGGTGGGGCAATGGCACCATTGCAGGCTTTTCAGGCTCTGGCTGGTAGTAGAAGGGGTATGGGTAGGGATAGGGGTAGACAGGCTGGTATACTTGAGTGTTTGGAGGCTGAGGACCTTCAGGCTGTGGTGGATTTGGACCAGCTGTAGGCTTTACTTCTGGCAGCTGGACAGGTTTGTCAGGTGTGTATATTCCTTTGGGAGCTTTAGTCTGTGGTGGTTTGGGAACAGCTGTGGGCTTTTCTTCTGGCACCTGCTCTGACTGCTGGACGGGTTTTTCAGGCTTGATTATTCCTTTGGGAGCTTTAGTCTGTGGTGGTTTTGGAACAGCTGTGGGCTTTTCTTCTGGCACCGGCTCTGATTGCTGGACGGGTTTTTCAGGCTTGATTATTCCTTTGGGAGCTTTAGTCTGTGGTGGTTTCGGAACAGCTGTGGGCTTTTCTTCTGGCAATGGCCATGGATAGAAGAAGTTGGGGTATAACTGTTGGTATATTCCACCCCCGGGCACTTCAGTCTGTTGAGACTCTTTGACCCCTGGAGTTGGTTTTGTAGGAGGTACAGCTTCAGAGGTTTGAGGTTTAGGAGTTTCAGGTTCCATTGGGGTTATGGATGGCAGTATCTCACCCTGGGGTACTATTGTGGGGGTTTGAGCTGTGGGTGGTAGAGGCCATTCATAAGGACCTGGGGGCCACACGTATGGATAAAATGGCTGGTAGAATTTAGTTTGATCTTCAGAAACTGGGGGACTTGGCAGAAAAGGCTGCTGTGGTACTTTCTCAGGATACCATGGATGAGATTCAGGGATTGGCACATGAGGCTGTACTTTACCATCAAGTTGGCTTTCAGGTTGTGACTTAATTGGATCTGGATGGCCTTCTGTAGCTGAAGCTGCGGTTGTTTTAGCTACATTTGTCTGGGTTACAGGCAGGGAGGTTGGCTGTACCGTAGGTGTTGGTGTTTGGTCTGGATTTGTAGGGCGAGGGTAAAAGAAATGGGGGTAATAAGGGAAGTATTGCAAATAAGGATCATAGATATTCTTTGATCCTTCTTCTGGTTTCATGGGCATCTCTGTAATCGTTGGTATCCGACTTGTCGTAAATTTAGGAGCAATGGTAGTCGTAGAAAGAGGTGGAGTAGAGGCGTGACCCTTCTGCCTTGGGGCTTCCGTTTGTAGTTTTGTCTCAGGTTTTGGAATTGTAGTGGGTTCAGGTCGATATGGTGACATTGATGGACAGGAAATTTTGGTTTCTCCATCTGCATCCAGTTCCAAAGTGAACATTCCATCCTGCAATAAAGAATTTTTATGTTCTTTAAAAGAAATTTTTTTTTAAATTTAATAGACAAAAATATGCACCGTACCTTTATCTCCAGGCAGGGTTTGTAGCGAACAGAGATGACCAAACCTTCAGGATGTTCAACTACACCAAATCCACATTTTGATGATGATTTCATCAGGGGCTCCCAGTTTCCACTCACTGAAAGAATTACCGAGCACCATTAGAAAAGGCCAAGTTGAGGGACAGGCGATTTTCTCCAAAACCAGTCAAAAACCATCAAAGCTTACAAAATTAATCCTCTAAAGTTTTACCTTCCTACTTTTGCAAGGGGACCATTACTAAACATGACTGGAGATCTTTCAGACCAATTTCTGCTCAAATTCATGAAATCCAAGTGTCACGGCATTTTAGGCAGAGAAAATTATACAATGGAAAACTGACTCACAAGTACAATGGATAGATTTAAGCAGTCAGTTCACTTATGCACTATTGTGTAATTTACAAAAAAGCATGTTCATCAAATGCTATTGAAAAAAACTTGTCATGAGAACCATCTGTCATGAGAATAAAGACAACTGGTAAACATACCATTGACTTTAATCTTAGAGACAGATATTGTGCATTCCATTCTCACGACCATTCCCTCAGCGTGACAGGTGACCATTGGTGGGTTGGATTGAGTCTGCCTCATCGACGGGCATGACATCCTAACAGGTAACCCCAGCCAACGCAATGGAAGGACATAGCTGTCCTCCTAAAATGAGAAAATGAAAAAAAGCGTGGGGAGATTGTTCATGCGTATACACAGTGCGTAAATATTAGAGTTACCTACCTCAAGGGAAACGAAGCAACCATCATAAGGTGCATCCAAGACCAAATTTCTATGTGTTGACTGAAGACTGTAACCACAGCTTTGGGGTAACTTTGACAAAGGCAGAGGAGAGAGGCTTCTTCCTGTGACATTAAATAATTTAGTAAGAAATAGCTCCATACACACTTCCAAGAATTACAAAAAATCTAAGGAATTTTAGACTTATGAACTGACCCCTATCCACAAAGAGCAGCAGGCCTTGGGTAGAAGAATCTTGGACTTGAAGTTTCATGGAGTCTCCTGTACATTCAACTTTAGGTTCCATTTTCAGAATCTGTTGCACTGCTGTGTTAGTGGAATAACCATGATCTTCAGGATGCATGGATTTCACAAAACCTGTTTTAATTTAAAAAACAAAAACATGTCCAGTTAAATCCTTAAATTTTGCATATTCATTTAGCTATAAACATTACTCTCAATTGGTGACTTATGCAGGTTTTGTATAGAAATTAACTTTACATACCCATGTCTGCTTGGTAATCTACATCAATATCCATCCACTTCTTGGCAGCTTCAGTTCCTTTGGGTTTAGCACCATGCAGATCGTTTTGCCCAATTAATAATCTTCCGTGGTGCAGTTCATTACCTTTAGCTTGGCCACGGTTGGGCATTGAATTTCCCCTGAATTTATCCAATGACTTAAGCTTTGTCAAGCTTCTGCAGTGGCAATGGACAAAAAGAAGCCCTAAACATAATAAAATGATATTGCCCCCACTCGCTTGACACGCCATTGGAACAAAGAAAAGCACCGCACGGGCAGCTCGCCTCAGCACTGGGCCACAAAAGCTAAACTGAGTTGTGAACAGGCAGAAGAAGGCCTTTAAAGGTTACTTCACGGGCATGGTGCTAATTATCACTACTGACACACCTGCACACAACAGCTGATGCCAATGACCCACCTGAGCACAGGAGTGACTTCATGTTCGTGATCTTCTCAGATTTGTATCTCTAAAGTATGTATCTATACCTATCTATCTATGATGGTGAGGAACAAACACCATTGAACAGCAGAAACCTTGAGCAGATCAGAGACTCAGAGTGGGCAGAACATCTGCTTTGGCCTTCTGAGGAGATAACCAGGCAACAAGAGGGCAACACTGACACTTAGGAGTATTCATAATGACCACTGCAACTACAACACTGATTATAATTACAATAATGATGATAATAACAGCAATAGGGACAATAATAATAATCTTTACAGTGATAATGATGATGTCAGTGGGTATAAACAACGACCCCAGCAGCTGATTGGTAGGAATAATTTCTTTATTATAGATTTCTTACAGCATCATGAAGTGCTATACAAATAAAGGTTGATTGATTGACTGATCATCAGGTTGATAGTGTAGACGCTTTTTTCCAGTAGAGCAAAATAAAGTAATACAAATTTAGTTACGAGATTCTCCTGAAAAAGATTGAATTGTGTGTGTGTGTGTGTGTGTGTGTGTGTGTGTGTGGGGGGGGGGGGGGGTCATTTCGGGGCACCTGCTCCAACGGAAGCGCACACATGCAGGTGGACCACGCCTCTGCCTCCTGGGCGCAGCGCGATGACGTCATTACGTTCTGTCATTAGCTAATAGACTGGAGAAACTCCATCCTTCCTAATAAAATCAAAATTCCACATGATGTGTTCTAAACACGACTTATTGGTGTTCCCTGGCGTGAACCGAAGTTTTTTTTTACGGTGCAATTATTTAACTGAACATTTATAGTATATTTTAACTCCAAGTTAATTAATAGTAAATATACGCAACAGGACGAAACATCACCGGAAACAAACAGGAAGTGACGTAACAACCTCTCTACGTATCGTGTGTGTGTATATATACAGTATATATATATATATAGTATTTATTTGAAAATAAAGTGAGTTAATTAGATATTACTTGTAATTCAGTAAAAATGGAAAGGGGTAACGTGGTATCTCCCGAAACATAATTCTTCACATCATGAACTCAAGCTACTAATTGGTAGTAGGTTATATTGACTTCATTTATTAAAGATATTTTGTATTCAAATATCCTGGAATTTTTGGCTTCTAGCTGAGTTTTATTTGATCTGCCTACAAACAAAATATCTACCTAAGGAATTTGATAATCTGTCACTCAAAATAAAGACAAAATCTCAGTTTTTTTTTCTGTTGTTTAATTCTGTACATATTCCACAAAGTCTGGAGATGATGGATGCCAAAATATCCCTTAGGAAAGTGCCATTAAAAGTTACTCCTTGCTGGGGGGCAGCAGTTATAAATCCAACTCATAGTAGCAACAGATCAGCTCGATTTTATGGCACAGAACAGTTATTCTCAGAATTTTTTCACAAGACAACTTACAAATGTTCTTATTCCAACCAACACCATTTTCAACATGTTTAGTTTACACAGCATTTTTTTTTTTTTGCTTTTGACATACTTCTAAGTACCCTACTATGACAATTTGTGAATACACCTTTGAAGACTAAAGCACAAGGCAAATAATTCCAAGATGTCAGGAGTCCGCCAGCCTGGGTTTACAGTCAAAATGTCTTCATACTGCAGTAAAACGACTGCCATTCATTGGTTAATGGATAAGAAGTTAGCGACAACTCAATTAGTGCTGGAAAATCTAAGCAGTTAAATGGTTTACAGTCATCTGTAGCTTCTAAATGATGTACAGTCCACAGCTGAAGCCAACGATCATCAGAGCAAACTGAAGAAACTCTGAAAATCCCCTTGTAGTGACAGTTGGTCCAACTGGGCAGGAGTGGACAAAAAGTAACCTCACATAACATGTGCATCGTGATTCACAGAGAAGATTACCGATAACCAGAAGCTGACTGACACGTTTGTGAGCCGTCAGAGATGGAACGTCCAGATCCTCACATCTTAGGAATGCTGATCGTACACTTACAAACAACAGCCCAACACTTTAACTTTTCAGACCACATTCATGTACAACAGCAAAAGCATGTTATGGAGGATGGACGAAGTCGTTTTGGGCGAGATGATCGTTGGTGAAACACACGAGGGGCTTTTTCAGAGGAAACTTGTCGTTTCTGTGACGTGAAGATGGAGGCAGATGAGAAGATGGTTTTGGCTGGAATATTACGCAGAGACATGGGGGATGCATGCATGCAACTTTTAAATGCCATCATGCTGGTGACAAAAAAGGAAAACAAAAGAAAAACTGACGCTTACGCTGGGTTTCTTTCTGTAAAAGCGCTTCCAAATGTCTGCTGATGCGATGAAGTGCTTCACACACACACACAAAAAAAAAAAAAGTTGATCGATTGATCTTTTATTAAATGCTCACAAAGCATAACTAGGCAAACTTGTCACCACCATTACACGTGTACTTCCCTTTGGAATAGCAGCCAGTTTCTAAGTAAATGCAAGGCAAGTCCAAATTTGTCTTCAACTTTTATTTACTTTGAAATCTTTTCATTAATAAACATTTCATTGAATAATACATTGTGGCACCACAGCCATGAGTAACACCATGAGAAGTACATTGTTAAAGGTGGGAAGTTTTGTAGAAAAGAACAACTGGGGTGAGTGGCAAGGAAGCGACCTTGTGACCTTGTTTGCCATCTAATCCTGGAAGTAGCGTGGACACAATGCGGTGAGTGGGAGTGTGCTGCTAAGGTGATGGATGAGTGGAGAAGTTGCTCAACATCCAGACTTCCTCAGGTGCTCAACCATTGAATATGCTTTC
This sequence comes from Antennarius striatus, assembly GCF_040054535.1. Lineage (NCBI taxonomy): Eukaryota > Metazoa > Chordata > Actinopteri > Lophiiformes > Antennariidae > Antennarius > Antennarius striatus. The sequence goes on along the minus strand of NC_090793.1, from coordinate 20,074,687 downwards.
TTGTTCACATTTCCACCATTGACTAACTCCTTTCCCAAAAACTAAAACCAATACTGGAGCACAAAGGAAAAAAAGAGAAATGAACACGACTGAAGAGTCTCCCCCTTGCATGACAGAGGGGGGGGGACAAAGGTGATCGTATCTTACCACTCTTCACTGCTATTAAGTTTCCGTAACGTTTGACTGCTTGCAGAAAAAAAATCTTAACAGCAACGTTTCTTTTCTCTTCTTTTTGTCCCTCAATTTCTATCTAAGTGAGCGTGAAAACATTAAAACCCTGAATCCCTCAAGTATTTTGCCATTGAGAAAGCCTTCTTATTCAATCCGCCTCCGTGGACCCCTTCTTTGCCCATTACAAGAACCAATACTGCAAGAGAAGAGACAGAAAAAGGGACGGTTAAGGTCAGCAAAAAGAAAAGCATTCTAAATAAAAGCCATTGCTTCAACAATGCGGTCCAGGGAGACGCCACAGTGAGGCATGAGGGCCTTTAGTCACCAGGTGAACAGTCCACACGCTTCGCATTTCAAAATGTGATGACTGCCAAATAAATGCTGCAGAAATATCTAAAAGTCAAGTTTCATAAAAGCAGAATTGTCAGTGTTTCACTCTTGGTGATTTCTTTTATCAGCAAGCCAGGTGTCAAATGCTGATGCGCCTGTCAAAACTGCAAATACTTCAGGTTAGAAGGCAACAGATGAACGCAAACGACCGAATAAAGCTCAGACTATCTTGCATCAGCGCACAGATGATCCTGTCAGTGCAAAGTAAGCAGATCTAAGACTAAATGTGTGCCATTTTATATATCCTGTGTTAAATTCAACAAGCAAAGCAGGTCAAAACTCAACGTATTTAAATTGGGTCACATTAAAATACATGAGAAAACGTAAAACTTGGAAATGTCAGCTAGACCTTGACCGTCAGTCGTTTTTCTAGCTGATGATGTGAGCGCTTGTCAGACTCATCTGTACCTTTTCCGGCTCTCCCCACAGAGACGTTGTACGTGGGCTCCCCTCCCTGGCTCTTCGTCCGGATGTCCATCGTCCAGTCCTGGTCGTCCTGGAGGCTGTCTCTGAGGACAGAACACTTCTTTGAGCCCAGAGTGAGACCACAGGTGTGAAAGCTCTCCCGGTCCTTCCCGATAAGGACGTCGATTTCTTGAGACTGAAAAGGAAACAAAAGCACAGGACGAGGCTTTTAGGTCCTCAGATCACACACACCAATTGTTATGACTAGCAGAAGGTTAACAAGTGTAAAAGGCTTGATATGAGAATACCAATAAAACTGTGACCAAAGGAAATAAAACTAAACATCAAAAGGGCATTGCTTTATACAAGTGTGAAGGTGCAACTTTACAGACCTTTTACATTTTGCACCCTGACAACACTGAATCTCTTCTTATTTTGCAAACTGATTTCCCTTCTTGCAGATGCTATAATCTTTCCGATTTATCACAAGCACCTGTTCTGCATTGCATTACTGTCAAAAAAAAGTGCTTCTATATTCATTGGACAAAAAAATTCAATTTCTCTGGAGAGGACAAGAGAAAGTCTGTCTATCAACGATTTCAGACATTCAAATAATTCCAGCTACAACCTGCTAAGTTTGCTTTAAACTGGCTATAATGAAACCTCTCCTTAAGAACCCACTCTTGATCCTCAGATCCTGACTAAATACAGACCTGATCTGAATCTTTTCTTTATTTGAAGAATTCCAATCAGATTTAAAATCACGGCAGACCTCATGAACTCAGAACCACCAGTGGGGTAAACACCATGAACAAATTCACTTTGGCCTTCAGCTCCACCATGAGGATTCTGGGAGATACATTTGATCAGACTGTCCTTAACTCCCATACTAAACCAATTTCTAGGACTGCTTTCTTTGGCTTGTTTAATATGTCAAGAATCTGACATGTCTCAAGAAGATGCAGAAAAATTCATCTTCCAGTGTGAAATGTAATTCCCAGGCTGTCAGTGATGAAAGACTCCAGCCGACCCATCACCATCATCATCAGTGTTGTTATGGAAACATTTGTATTGTCAAACTGTAGTTTTTGCATAATAGCTGTTATCGTGGTTGCATTAAGTTGTCTGTGAATATAGTTTGAAACCTGCTCGCCTGCAGTCAGCAAAGGTAAAACCCAGACAATTCACCGAACTCACATGTTATCACTAGCAGTGAATTAGGAATAAATTTATGCCATTCCAGTGAAAAAGCAGCCAGAGTAAGCAGCTCTTTTTTGTGAAATTTCTTTACCAGGCAGTGCATATTGTACAATCTAATTTATGGAGGAAATAATCATACAGTGTTAACATCCCCTACATTATAAACAGTGGATATATGCAATTTCCTCCGGGATTAATAAAGTATCTATCTATCTATCTATCTATCAGGTCATTATTCCCTTCATTTGTCCCCCGGCAGGGTGATTATTCCACTCGTTAGTCATTACCACTGAGGCCAGTTCACACTCCAAATTTTTTTTTGTCTGACATGGGTCTTGAAACGGTCACCCTCCGGTCCCCGAGCCCAAGACTTAGTGGACTGAGCTGCTGCCCCCCCTAATGTATTTATTCTCTTTAGTCCTGACCCTATGACACAGTCTGCTTCCAGTCGTAGTCGTCAGCCAAAGACGAAGCAGCTGAAACACAGCACAGCTGAGACAATCCTGTTTGTAATTAAAAATCTGTTAAATGTTTCAAAGCATTGAGTAATTAACTAATGACATTAATTAACAAATGTTTGGTTTTACGTCTTTTATTGTGTACAGACTGAAGTATAACCAGGACAAGGAGGTTGGTTGAGGCAGGTGTTTTACTTCAGTTCACCACCAGGTGTCGCTGTTCTCTGTGGTTTCACAGCAAAGACATTTTCTCTTTCTGGCACAATCAGTTCGAATCATTTTTAAATGCAGGTCCTGCTGGAGCCTATCCCAGCTGACCACGGATGAGAGGTAGGGTACACTGTGGACATGTCGCCAGCGCATCGAGGGGTCACAATTTTTAGACATTTGCAGATTTGTGAGCCAAATCATTTTCCGTCTGAATAGTGTTCATTCACCTCAGATAGAGACATCAAAAAACTGTAAGCATGTGTGGAAATAGTAATAACCTGCCCCAGCAGTGACCACACCTAATGCTAACGTAGCAGCGGTCGTCGCCGCTGTGTGCCACGAACACCAGGAATGTTTTGGTGGGCCTGTGTGATCAATCACTGCCTTGATAGCAACGAGAGTTCTCAATCTGTTCTTCTCCTTTTCAATTTCCTGTTCAATCATTTGTGGGTCTAGAGGATAAAATGTCTCAAGAGAACTTGGAGTAGCTTCAACATTCATTTTTCCAACTGTAGACATTGCAGGAAAATGTGTCAGAGCTGAAGCTCAACTTATACCATCCTGCTTCTATGGATGTTAGGAAATCTCTCTGATCGAGTATCTTTGATCATCATCATTAGATCTTTTGATCCTTTGGTTTCTACGTCCTGAATATGATGTTAAACTGGTGCCACCAGGTTCAACTGCCCACGACACAACACGTGATGACAACCGCGGGTTGTCTGTGGTGCCCCAATGAACCCCTGGGGTTCTGGGATAGGCTAGGCCTTTGGTTTATGTTTGTGAACATTGTTCCTTTTTCCTATCAAAATAAAAAAGCATTCATTCATTCACTCTTTGATGAAGTGAATCCGTCTTCTTGGTTCATCCTTTTTGTGTGTTGTAGACACAAATATCAGTTTGATATAATCACTGCCCATAGAACCACTGTGATTGAGCATTTCAAATCAATCCAATCATACAAAGTCCATCTTTGTACGATTGAACTCAGACCAGGTTCACTCTTGGTCTGAGTTCAGTGGTAGAAACTGGCTCCTGAGAGCAGAGGAACGTCATCACCCGTCGTCCTCTGGACTCAGTCTGCTCTGATTTAACTGTATTTTAAATTCTAACACCTTTGAGGACCAGGGTTTAGTCAGGTCCAAGCTCAGGATAAATTCTGGTGCTCCACACCGGAAGTAGCAGTGTGCTGATGACCAGCTTCCTGGTCAGCCTTATCCAGCATGAGTTATGGATTTGGATGAAATAGTCAAGTCAACTTTATTAATAGATCACTGGAGCTGTTTGAAGCCCTTTAAAGAGTCAGATAAGTCCTCTTGACTGTTAGCGGGCCATTCTTGCCCGTAAACCCCATAAAACACACACACACATTACCGGTAAACCGGCGGATTAACTCGAGCTCCTCAGGCGGCCTCAGCGCACCGGGGCGCGCACGTTTCCTGGACCAAAGCAGCCATCATCCACTTGCTGCTTCTAAATTAGCCTTCAGGCTGACGAAGTAGTGCCTCGATATTCCTAGCCGTGCTCTTCCAGAGCAAATAAATGCTCCTGTTACTCAGGTTAACGCGGATTAGATCCACATGAGGTCTAATCCCGTCACGGGAGCCGCCAGGCCGATAGAGCAGCTAGCATGCTAAACTAGCGCGGTACCGTTAGCTCGCTCCTCAGTTATACCCTGCGACCCCGGACCGTTATTCATTCTAGTGAATGTCTGCAATTTGAATGACAAAACAATCACACCTGCACCTTAAGACAAGAATGTTTATTTCTTACCGTGATATTGTTGAATGTCCCCCCGGCATGTGCTGCCCAAACGTATTTAGCGTCCGTGTAGCCAACAATGGCGCTATCCTGACAGCTGCCGTCGGCCATCAGGTTCTCAACGTAGCTTTGCCAAGACATGTTGAACAAATTGATGCTAAATAAAAAAAATTCCTACAGGTGAAGGAGAGTTGTTACCCCCAAAAAAAGACGGTCACGTCGGGGAGAAAAGCCTGCGGGTGAATTTAGAGTCTCCAATGGAAGCCACACTCCGACGTTAACCAACGTCAAGGCTGGGGCATCAAAGAAAGCCTCCGCGGTGAGGCGGCGGCTGGGTGGAGTCCGGCTCAGATCCCTCCGCGCAGCTGCGAGCCGGCGCGTGCCTGTACGGCGGCGGAAGAAAGAAGGTCCGTCAGCGGGTCGGTTCTGATGCAGATGGGCCGTTAAAGACAGCGGGAAAACGGGATGTAGGGGTCAGATACTCATGCAGTAACCCGGATCATGTGGTTTTATGCCGGGATTGAAGCAAACACAGCCGTAGGTTTGTGCCAGACAGGCGGGTGGTGCAGCGGATGGATGTAGGATGGATGTTGGATGGATGACAGCATCATCCTCCCATCTTCATGTAACCTCCAGATATTCCTCTAATGACAGGAATCTGTGTTGAACTCCCCAAAATATTATGGATTATCAGAATTCTTCACTGCTGAGAAACACTGAATGTTACCTGCAGTAACCTTTGACCTGGACCAGGGGTCAGGAAGGGTCACATGAAGCAGAATGGAATCCGGCCGCTCTCTTGTGGAATCATTCCCACCACCTTTATATTCAAAACTGTGCTAAAAAATTTCCTGAATTATGAATTAACCTGTGAGCAACAGGTTAATTCATAATTCCTTCCTTCCTTCCTTTTTTATTTCCTTCCTTCCTTCCTTCCTTCCTTCCTTCCTTCCTTCCTTCCTTTCTTCCTTCCTTCCTTCCTTCCTTCCTTCCTTCCTTCATTCATTCATTCATTCATTCATACAGGCTGCTACAGGCCCAGGCTGCTGATGGACTTGTCATCATGGACTAAAGGCCTCTCTAAACATTAATACCACACAGACTCTTCTCTTGATTGGCGTTTCCTTCTGAATCTTTGCTATTTCTCATCTCTCAATCTCATTAATTTTGGTTGTATATTAAAATTTATTTATCATTCTATAACTATGGTAGCAGATACTCCTATCTGTAATCTTTTTTTGCTGTACATCTGTTTCTGTCTTCATCCCATCTCTTTGCCCCCGTCTCCCTACCCTATCCTCATCAATCCAGCAGATCAAGACTGGAGATTTTCATCCAGAACTGTCATCTGCTCAGAGGTTTTCGTCTATTAAAAGGACGTTTTATTTTATCGGCATTGTCTGAAGGAGAATCTTTGAGTCTCTTTAATGTACAGTTTGGTCTACGCCTGATATTTCAGACAGCGTCTTGAGATGACTTCATCTGGGGTTTGTTGCTATTTAAATAAAACACTTCTTGGAGTTGCCTCATATCATTCTTCTTTTGCACGAATGACATGATTTGGTAATTTGGCATCAGTTCAGATGGTGGTGAAACAGACTCAGTAACATTTTACGGCATAAGTTTTGTGTGATTTCAAACTAAATTAAAATATTTTGGTTCAAGCACAGTCACGTATAAAAATTATTATTTGATATATTAATAATACTTGTTGCTCACCAAACTCCATTTTTGTAAGTTAAAGCTTCGCTTCTTTATTTTTTTCAGGATGTTAGTTTAATTATGTCAGTCAGTCATTTTCTTAACCCGCTTAATCCACTTACGCAGGTCGCGGGGAGTTTAATTATGGTGAGATGAAAATAAAATGTAGGTAAAAATGTAGGTTTTTAGTATCTGTATCAGTACTATTTTTTCACAAGCATTATTTAACTCATTTGAATCCTAAACAACAAAGAAGTGGTGTCATTAAAGGAAAAAAAGATTTGTCTTTTTAGACTGACTGTGTGCCAGGGGAATGATGGAATGATATCCCATTCAAGAGCAACATGCACAAGCATAAGATTCTTCTGATCACTCAAATGAGATATGATTGTGTCATGTTTTCATTCATTCAATCGTCAGATTGGATCATTTAAAATAGGTCAGAGTGTTTCTCAGCCTGTCCCCACGTTTCATTCAAACCCCTTCAACAGTTTTTGCGTCATCCTTCTGATGAACCAACCAACCAACGGACGTGGATGAAACCAGAACCTCCATGGTGGAGGTTTCATGATGACTGTAAGTCAAATCAAAACATTGTTTTAGACCCGTGAATAGTTGACATTTAGACTCGGTTTTACCAGATTATTTGCTTCCTACAAAAAAAACTATAAAGATTTATATGTATGCTTTTATCTGTGTGAAATACCCTACTGATACCGAAAAACCCCCAAATCAGCCCTACTGTGTTTTTGTAGCTAAGTGTTCTATACATTAAAATAATTTAAATAAAAAAATCCCTACTGAGCGAATTAAAAAAAATCTGAAGAAAAGTTCCAGTTTAATTTACGAAAATAAGTATTATAACAACCATCATATCCTTTAAAAGTAAAAGTTTTATTCCTTGGCCACTGGCGGCAGTGTTCTCCAAAGTTTGTGGCTGCTGTTTTCCAGTTTTCTTATTGACTCAATGAATGAAAAATCTGTCAAAATTGTCACATCGCTATATATTCATTACATTATATTTGTTATTTCAGTATTAATTACTTCAACAAATGCTGCAACTGTAATGCAGTGTTAAGACTTTCCGGTATCTGATGCATGCTGTTCCTCTGACCACATCTTCGTAACCTATTCAGAACATTTTAACGACTTGCATGCATAAATATATTGTATTAGTCTTGACCAAATCATAAAGAATAGTGTGATGATCGGTTATGCTATCACAGTGTAAAACAGCAACGGTGAAAATGAAACTAATCATTAATTCCAGATTAACTTAATAAAAAAATGGGTTAAAGGATAATGTATTAACAGAAAAAAATACCCACTGTACGCTTGATTGTGAAAAGTAGCTTGGCATTTTGGATATTAAAATCTGAGATGGAAAAAAATCATTGCACTGTAAATTTTTAATCATCATCATTATGTATTATTTTGGTGTGTTTTTTTTCCTCAGCCACTAATACTGTATACTGTAAGCCATAAAAAACCATAAAGAACACAATGAAGAGATTGGACTCAGAGAGAGAAATTTGGAGCCTTCAAGAGTTCCGCAAAAGGTCAAATACTGTATTTATTAAATAAGGAACTATTTGCAAACTGATTCTGCAGATAAAAAAAGCCATATGAAATGTTTTGTTATTGTTTTATAATCGTTTTTTTCAGACTGAAAGAAAAAAAGGGCTTCTTTGAGCTAAAATAATATACACAATAAACAAATGTCAGCTGTCAACGACAATAAAAATCACACAATTACAAAGGCAGACCTTACTGTGAGCATATGTGCCAATACATTTCAATCACTTAGCGAACCATTTTTCCGATAGTTCTGAATGCAACATGAGGCAGCGTCCTCAAACTGCTTCTACGTCATCGCGCACATAAACTACCCACGATGCACCGCGGCTATATACAACATAGCCATCTTGTCAAGAGTGACGGGGTGAGGGAGGCAACTGCTGTCGCTGTTTGGCCCGAATTCCGTCGTAAATCGCGGGACAGACGCGTATTTTTCCTCCGTGGCCGTAACGGAAGGTTGTGAGTGAAGCCGGGGAGGTAAGCGGGCTCACGGAACCGGTTCGGCGGATATGTCTTACCCACTTGTACCGACGTAGGGGGAGTGTGCTGCAGCCAGTTGACTTGTTAGCTAGCTCCGTGAGTGGAGGGCTGCGGGCCCTCCTCAGCCCACATCAGGGACGCTTGACAACTCCGACACCGGTGCTTTATCCGGCCTGGTCCGATCGGGATTTACCACCGGTATCAGTATTTAAAGCCTCGTTACCGGGCGACCACGAGTGGACGTGTGGTGTTGCGTTATGAGCCCATGAAACGCAACAGGAGCCCGGGAGAGGAAGCGGGATGATGCCGTAAATTCGTCTTGTTTACAACCAGCGAGGCTAAAAACGACGCGAACGCGAGATCCGAGACCCGGAGCAGCTCGACCCGCGCAGTCCGAGGACAACCAAAGCCGTACGGGAGCTACAACAAGCCCGCCAATATGTCGAAAATGCCGGCTAAGAAGAAGAGCTGCTTCCAGATCACCAGTGTGACTCAGGCCCAAGTGGCCGCGATCGGAGCCGCGGACGACACGGAGAGTCTGGAGGATCCGGACGAGTCGCGGACTGAGGACGTGTCGTCGGAAATCTACGACCTACCGCGGGCTGAGTTCGACCCAGCCGGTGATAGAAGTTCATCCGAGGAGACCCTGAATAATGTTGGAGAACCGGAGGTGATGGCGGCACCGAACGCACCCCAGCCCGGCCAGCTGTCGAGCCATCCCGGGGGGGAATTCCGAAAGGTTGCGGTGTCCGGTTCGACCCAGCAGCAGCAGCAGCATCCAGGGGTTGGGGTTGCAGCTGGTTTACCCCTGATCCCCCAACCTGGAGCCATGCAGCAGCAGCAGTCATCTCCAGCCGGCGTTACGGTGAACCCACCCCAACCTGCTGCTGCCACCAGCCCCGCTCCACCTCCTGCCACCTCCACAGTCAGCTGCACGTCCCGCTTCAGAGTCATTAAACTTGATCATGGTATCGGAGAACCCTTTCGAAGAGGCAGGTGGACGTGTACGGAGTTTTATGACAAAGACTCTGACAGCTCTGCTATCGGAAGGACTGTGGATAGCGTGAGGCACACCAGCGCAGCCCCTGAGGCGGCCCCAGACAGAGACAGTGGCCTCGGGCATACGGGAGGGTCTGTGGTCGCCCCATCGACACTTTCAGGTCAGGGTTCCGTAGCGGATGTTTCCCTCTCATCGGGCCGCGTACATCCGGTGGAGTATCCCAGCTACAGCGCCCGGCTGCAGGGGGGCGGCGGGTTGCCTGCGCAGAGCGCTTTCACCAGGCCCATGACTGTAACCGCTCAGGCAACTCTGGGAAGTCTCCAGCCTTCCGCCCCTCAGAGCGTGCTGCCCCCGGGGCAAAATGGTTTGCCTCAACCCGGCGTCCACACACAGAAGTCTCCCATCATGCCTCCTTCGGCCCAGCCTGTCACGTACCATCCTCAGCATCAGCAGCAGCAGCAGCAGCATCCCATGAGTCACCACCTGACCGCCCAGTCGGAGTATTATCAGCAACAGCAAGCCGCTTCCATGCAGCCGGGGCAGCCCCTCCCCGCGGGGTCGCAGTCCTCTGGAGGAACTTCTGGGGAAGCAGGGGGGGTGTTGGCGTCGACCGGACAGCCCGGCCTCCTGCAGCAGCAGCAGAGTGTAGTAATGGGAGGTGTGGGAGCTTCCATGCTGACAGGAGCCCCCCCTTTACAGCAGCAGGCTGTGAACCAGTACGCAGCCGCGGGACAGCATCAGCTCCACGGCCTCCACCCGACACCGTCGGGCGTACAAAATGTGCCTGCCGTGGCGGCGGTGAGCTCCGGCGCACCCGCCGCCCCGCTCGCCGCCGCGCCCAGTGCCTCCGGTGCAGCCTCGCCAAACGTGACCACCTCCAGCTTCCCTCCGGGGCAGCAACCTCGCAGCAAGACCCCAGTGGGTCTGGGGGCGCAAGGCCTCCCAGCGGCTGGGTTCGGACGCGCAGAGGGCGGCGGAGGGAGGTCGGAAGACCTCATCAACACACAGTCTCCTCTGGTCCCCATGAAGGAGGAGGCCAAGCCCTTCATGCCTGAGAGCCTGCAGCTCGCCACCCCCACCGTCAACAGCCTCTTCGGGATCCACATACCTGTGGACATGGATGGAGACAGGTACCTCTTTCTGCATCTTTGTTAAGTGTGTTAAAATTCACATCCCTGGTGAACATCATCATCGTGCCTTTGGAACGCCATTCTCACAATCAGTAGTTATTACATCCTGCGACGCGGTGATGTGTTGTAATTGTCAGTGTGTGTTCGTCCGTCTGTTTGTCCACCAAATATCTTCACAACCGCTGCAGATAAAAAGATGAAACAAATAGCACATGACTCAGGCAGCAAAGGGGATAAAAATGAGATGATGACCTTGACCTTGAGAAAACTGGGTCGAGGTGAAATTTCAACTTTTGTATTCATCGCAGATTTTTGCTAGGCAGTCACGTGATATTGTACGCGCAATTCTATTGGCTGACGGCATCAGGAAGTGCGCCAAGTTCCGTGAGTCTCTGACTTCCGTGAGACACAAAAGTGCTTTAAACAGTATCAGTGTGGGAAAAGGTAATACAGGTTGAAGGTGGTTTGATATCAGTATGGGGAGGGTTCATAAACGTTTAAATTACCGTAAATTTTCAGGAAGCCAGAACCACAAAAATGTGTAGGTCAGGGTAAAATGTTGAATTCATGGGATGTTGCGGTCTCTGACTGCCTTGTTCAGCTAGTGAGTCTCTTTCACTGTGCTCTTGAAAGAAACTGGTTTAATAGGAAAATTTAAAGCTGTAACAAGATTATCGGTCGGGTTTGGACGTTTCGTTTGTTCGATGAACCAACAGGTTTTTCTCTTTTAGCCGTGGGGGGAGGAGAGCAGAGAGTTGTGTCCCGTAGGAAGGGGATTTTGTGTTTGTCGTTTTTCAGCAGCGCCTGAAGACGAGTGTGTAGCACATGAGAACACCCGTTGCTGCCGCCGCACAGGCAACAACTTGTTAAGCACACACATGACTGCTGTAACACTGATTCATTGTGTGTGAGGGTGTGTGTTTATTTGACTTGTGTGTGTGTCTGTGTGTGTGTGTAAGCATTTTCTTGCAGGTCTAGTGTCTCCGAGCAGCTTTCCTCCCACTGGAGCTGTGACTCCCCACCTTCAGAGACGTGCTGCTAGCTGCCGCTAGGCTAACAGTTAGCTCACCTTCCAGGCTCCTTCTGGACACATGATGATAAACGCGTTCCATGTCGGACCTTTTTAATAAGTCACTTCCTGCTTTGGCAGATACTTTCTAATACAAAAATGGTGCAGATTTTTTGTGTATCGTGGTTTCCATTTGGCCCCCCAGGAAAGTTTTCGCAGAGGATGTCAGTGTGTTGGATTATATAAAAGTTTTAGTTTTGTGCTGCGGATAATCACGGGTCCTGAAAAAGAAAAAACACAGATTCTAAGGATAGGAGCATAATAAAAGAACGGTTATTTGGACTCTAAAGCTTTATGTCCAACTGAATGTTGTATTTCATAAAGATAAACCAATATCAGAATTCTAAGAATTGTTTTCTGGGTTTTTCTTACTAAAGGAATTTTCCCTCGGTGCTTTCTGTTTCACACGCAGTCGATGGCACATCTGAGAGGAAATGATATGCTGCCTGAAGTGTCCGTGGTTTTAATTTAGTGTTTCTCTACCAGAATGGAGAACAGACACATTTATGCAGACTGCAGAGCATATGTGCTGCATTCTTCTTCAGATATGACTGGACTGCCTCTTAAACAGGAATGCTTGCTGACTCTAGATGAGCGTGCTTTTAAATTGGCAGTTAGACGTGAGTGTCACCACAGTCTCCATCATTCATTCATTCCGTGGACCCACGCAGGTGAAACTTCACGCCACGCAAGTTTGATGGGAAGCCTTGTTGCAGTTTGCGAGGCATTCATATGTTCAGCTGGTGGGTGTGCAGACGTGTGCGCTTAACGCTGGATTACCGTGGAAACACACCATCAGACCAGGCACATGTTTCCTCTTATTTCATCATGGAATTAAAAGAAAACTGAATAGAAGTCGTCAGGACGTGCTGGTGGAAAGGTGGCGTGTTTTTTTTGAGAGGGTCCAGCTCCCAGATAAGAGGGGGGGTCTCTTACGACAGCCGAGCCCTATCAGACGCGGAGCAGTGGTCTTTCCACTGTGCCCCTGTTCTGGAGATAAGCGCCCTGACCCTGGGGTGTGTCGGCTAACTCTGCTTGTTGTGGCAGGGCGATACAAGGTGAACTTAATTACTTCATATCATGGTTGTGGACGTGCACCCCCCCACCCCCTGTCAGAGTTGGGGGGTTTGCCAGAGCTCCCACGCTATAGCTTTATTTTAGCCTGTTTTTTGCTCAAGAAGCTGCAGAGCAAACGTTGATGCGACTCTTTAGACACCTCCCTTCCCTCCCACCTCTGCGTTTTGTCTGCACTACTTATTTTGCCTGTCAAACAACTAAATCCTTCCATTTTCTCCTGAACTGCAGGACTTCAACAGCAAATAGCTGTAATCTGTACAGAAGATGTTATACGTACCTACAGCCTAAAGGTGGGCGATATGGCCCTAAAATGAGATGATAGTTCAATACTGACAATGATTATTGATTTTAAGAACATGCAATTACAGCCAAAATTGTTTTAAAATTGTATGTCTGCAAAATATGATGGTGTGCTACAAAAATAATCTGTTCCTGAGATTTTCATTCTCTATAAAAGATAACTAGTGAAATGGGCCACAGAACTAGAGTATGACAGTTTTCAAACTCAAAAAAGATTCTCTATATTACTTTTGCGAAATTTAACAATGGTAAAATAACCCATAAAATCTCATTGTAATTGTCAACACTGAGACAACATATTGCTTTTAAATGAGTTATGATGTGAAAAACATGCAGCTAGCTGCCAGTGAAGGGAGGAAGGCGGTTCTCCAGCAGGCTTTGCAAACACAAACATCACAGAACACACACACACACACACACACACACACAGTGACTGAAGCAGCTAACGTTACCTGATCACAAAAAGGCGAGGATGGACATGAAGACATTTCATCTTATTAGTGGCTTGAGTGTGTCGCTTCGAAATGATGTCATGGTGCATGTGGCATCACTATGGTAACCAGCTACAATGAGAGCCTATGGGGCGAAATGTTTCAGAAGCTGACGTGAGCAGAAATCTTTCCATCTCCCAGACAGTTTGGGCGTCCATGACCTGCATCTCCTCTGAAACCATTTATTAATGCCGAAGCTGAGTTATTGTTTCCTCATTTTTAAATGTCAGCATCAGAAATAAATAAATGGATTTTTATTCTAGCATGACGCTCATTACAATTTATCACTTTTTAATTCTAGGCATCATTCATCTGAAGGATATCAGTGAGGATAAACTAATGATGTCGCCGTAGCGATTTGAGGCGTCAGTGTCTGAGACCTTATGGTTGTCTGGTTGTAGGTGAGGACATGATGACTGTAATACTGTGATATTTACATGACATCATTATGAAAGTTACTGTAGTTGTCCAGCATAACTCTGAGGCCTGTCAAACTCTCACACAGCCTCCATTCATGTTAAATTCGTCCCCGGCCGGTTCTAAATGGGGCTCTGTGGTTCTGAGGGACCATTTGTCCACGTTTTAGGCGTACTGGTCTGACTGGGAGAACTGTGTCTGACCAATGTTTGCGTCAGCGATGCTGGATGGAGGTGTAGCTCTTTAGCTTCATGAATCTGAAGTGTTTCCACCTCGTCCTGCTGCTCTGGACATCGTTGCTGGTCTTGTCAGACTGGTTGGGTGTACCTTTGACCTCCTGAAGCCTCACGTCTTCTATACGACTCAGGTTCCTCCCTTTTATAGAACTAACCTCCACTTTGAAGACAGTATCACAGTTGCTCGCTCTTACAGCTTCTGTTGTTGCTATGCACACATGGATTACGTAACCGTTTAACATTGTTACTTCAAGGAATATTGCTTTTATCGTAATATGATTTGTGTGTATCAAATCTAAACTGACCACTTTTGGCCTGAATAAAGTTTAGAAACTCGATTACGAAACGGTACAAACCTTTCCACAGCTTTCGCAACCTGGAAAACCACTTTTTTGGCCATTTGGTAACGCTCGTCCCCACCCTACAGTTTTCCCTTGGAGCAAAGAAAGCAAAATGGTGGAGATACAGACGAGAGATTTAAGACATCGTCCTCATTCTCTGAATTTGATTGGCTCAGCTTAATGTTTCCCAGATGCCTTCAGCCACCAGAGGTGTAAAGTATCGGCTGATGTCATAAATAACGCCGTTGTCGCACTTGTGAAGTCATGGCTTGTCTTTTTTTCACTAGGCTGGGTAGAAATATGTTGTGTTTGCGGTGTGTGTGTATGTGTGTAATTGACTTCACGCTGGGGAGGTTTGGTTTATTGTCCTCCCATAATGGGGGCTTATGTAAAAATTGGACTCCTTCGTCGGGAGGGGAGGGACGTCTTTGCTTGCGATGTATTGGAGCAATTTCTTCCACTGTGAATCGAGAGATTGTGTCCGTGTGGGCGGATGAGGGGTGTGTCAGCGAAAGGGGATGGGTCAGTGTGAGCGCGATGATCCTCGCTGGGGGGGGATGACTTTCCATCGTAGATGCTACCTTAGCTTTTAACTCTGCTGGCTGTGTGGGTGTGAAAGAATGACAGAGAACATATAGTTTAGGGTCCGTCCCTCCCCTCGGTGACCTCTGGTTTACTGCTGTATCCTGTTTTTAACTTCCAGTCCCTCTCGCAGCACTCCACCTTCTATTCATTTAATATTCCTCAGCTCTCCCAGCTTCCGCACTGAGGCTCTCTGCTCGTATCGTATGACATTTGGTGGGCACATTTCATCCAGGGTGCCTCACAGAGGTAGAAGTACGCAGTAGGGACGGGCCTTCAAATATTCCAGGGGAAAGGAGCGAAGAGTCATGGTTCCAAGCGACTGTATGAGAGGCATTTCATGTAGAGAACAATCCTTTAAGGTGTATGGAACCACATCTGGTGTCAGTAAGTCTACAAGATGTTTGTAGCTGCACATTTAGTGGAGATTCATTGTCAAGTTGTCATTGCTAATAAATGTGGTTGGAGACAGAAGGTCTGTATTAAATTCTACCTTCAAAATCTATTGAAACTAGCATGTATTTCCAATACTTTGCAGTCTTATGCACAGTATTGCCACTGAGATGAACATTATATAAACTCCAGAACCACAGACTATGTTTGGAACATGTAGGTTGATTGTATGTCGCTCCTACCTTGTACAAGCCTCCGTGCAGTTATCAAAAAGAAAGACTTGTTTGGCTCGACCCACCCCGCTCGCCTGTTCGCTTCCCTTTACTCGTCACCTCCACCCCAGGTATGGAGGCCGTCCTTCGTTATCGCCGGCTGAAGAACGCCTGCAGCTCAGTCCAAGGCTTCCAGTTCTCGTCAGACTGCAGGAGGTATCTGAGCCGCTGCTGGGCCCAACGGAGGACACGCTCGCTATCTTGTTTTGGGGAAGTGTTATAAAGTGATCTCAAGTATTATCAACTCGTTGTTTTGGCTCGTTATTACTCTCAACATGTGTCAGGGTTGCATTGGTACCACCTTTTGACAGCACAAGCACAAATAAGTTGCATGTGTGGATCACTTCCCTCCAATCCCAAAACAGTTCTGTTCCTGAACGGTGATGCAGACTTCATGACCAAAAGTTTTGCATGTTCTCGATGTTCCTGCTTGCCCCCCAAAAACCAGGAACTCTGTATCTAAGAACCCTCAAAGGACAATGAAGTACCTTCTCTCCGACGGAATTCTACTGTACATCAGTCATGGACAATAAAAACATGAGCATCAAGCAGGAAAGTAGTGTTATGACTTAGGAGTTAGTTACTCTACGTAGCTAATACACACAGACACTTTAATGTGGATTCTTTGTCCCTCTGACTCGGTTCCTCCCATTGTATTCCTGCCATGCGTAGCAAAGGATGTTAGCAGTATGGCCAACTTCTGTTAAAGTATTTATGGGAGAGATGTTATATTTTGGTACCTCAAAGACTGACGACTTGTAGCATGAATGGTTTGTGTAGCTACAGAGATTTCATTGTGTTGTTACGTCGGTGGGAGTGTGTGGAGAAACTCTGGCCAGCGGCGGATAAAGTTGTGTACAGTATTTTCTGGACTATAAGGCGCACCTTCAATGAATGGCATATCTTCAAACCCTTTTCATATATAAGGCACACTGGATTATAAGGTGCACTGTCGGTTTTTGAGAAAATTAGAGGCTTTTAGGTGCGCCTTATGGTGTGGAAAATACTGTAACTTCACAGCAGATATGTTAGCTGAGGTTTTAGCGTTCGATCTCTTCTGGTGGCCGTTCTGTACAGCAGCTCTGAGTTTCAGCTACAACCCATAAACCAGTGAAAGAACCTCCCAACAGCTGACATCTAAATAGTTCTGACCTACTTCTGCTCGTGTCAGATGGATGGATGGTGCAAAGAACCCACGGCCTCCAGAGCACCAGTAGCAGGAGCTCTCAACAGTCTCTTCTTTAACCTCTCCCACTCAACCCTCCCACGTTCCATTACCTGTTTGTCCTCTTTCGCTGCCACACTGAAGCAATCGCGTTGTTAAATATGGTGGAAACGGAAGGTTTGCACAGGAAACAGCTGTGCTAGCTCGCTAGCAGTTAGCTCAGTGGGTCTGAATGCAGGAGGTGATACCTCTGCAACACCTTCACACAGAAACCTGCTGTAAAACCTTATTCCTGTCGGCTTGTCAGTCGCTCTGCTCACCTCCCATTCTCTCCTGTCACACTTAAACTCCTCTTCCTCACCGCTGAAGGTCTTCATTTGTCATGGAGTTATCAAACCTCCAATTGGACCTCTTTTTCTCCCTACAAACACACACTGGATGAAAAAAATCCCATGCAACGCTCCAGTTACAACGGTGACATCAACCTGCAAGAATGCACCAATAAGTTATTTGCGTTTGCTGCCAGGTCATACGTTTCCTGTGGGGCTGAATCGGGTTTTCGTGTTGGGTTGTGCTTGTAGAGAGAAAAACCTCTGTCTGATGGTGGGAGACACCCTTGTCTTTAGTCGATGTGTTTACGAGTAAGATGACCCTCTCAGCTCTGCTGAAGATGAGTCGACTCACAAAGAGGGGCTTTCATTAACCCATAATGACATATTACATTATCACCCCTACAAAGAGGACCATTGAGAGCGTTTGCCACATGAAAACAGGGAGCTGTGACTTCTTTTGTTCGTGACTCGCTCATGAAGAACTCCTCTGACAGCAACGTCTTCATCAGGTAGCCGGTCGGTCCACAGCTTCTGAAAAGGAGAGGTGTTCTACGGAGGGAGGTGTGTGTGTCTGCCACGTGTGTGCATGCGTCCAGGTTGTTCTTGCGCAACGGCTCCTAAAGTAAAATGAAGCAGAGGCATAGGAGGAGGTCTGTGAGAGTGTTTAGTCATGAGGTAATGTGACAGAGGGAGTCTGTGCCAGTGATTTCTAGGAAAAGAGTCTTGGCCGCTATAAAATTCACACACATGCTGTAAATCAACTCCTTTACTGTGTGTGTGTGCGTGTGTGTACACAAATGCCTGTGTTGACTTGTTTAACTGGGCCAGTATTTGTGTGTATCTGCTCATGTTGGTGTGCGTTTACGTGTGTGTGTGTGTGTGTGTGTGTGTGTGTGTGTGTGTGTGTGTGTAGATGTGGAAGAGAAGCAGTTATTTAAAAGGCCTGAGTGTGGAGTACATTAAGTGTGTGTGTGTGTATAGGTGTGTGTGTGTTTCCAGTCTGTGCATCCCTTTGCATTGAACACAGCGTACTTTTTAGCTGACGTGAACGCAGCAGGTCGTTTTAAATCCTGTCATTCTCAGCGTTTGAAGTCAAACTTTTAACCTTTAAAAAAAAGCTAGAAAATTTCAAAAATGCCATTAGTTGTGAAGAATTCCAGTTTTTAGTGACAATCCAGGGTTGTGACCCCACCTAACACGCTGTAGGTGAAGGTCCTGAGGGAGGCCCTTTCAGTTTACGAAGCCATCTTGACCTTTTGAACGCACCATTCCTGTTTGGAGACTCCCGTTCCTTCATATTACTGTGTTTAAACATCCCTCCTGTTTTATTCCTGCACCAGACTTTATTGTATGACTGATCTTTCCGACATTTCTGACTTTTAGTTTTGCTTCCACTGTTTCACCTCTTCCGTGTCTCTGTCTCCTCTCTCCCTGAATGCGGTTGACACAGGAACCCGTCCAAGGCTTTCTACCAGGCCTTCCAGTCTGGAACCAGACTCAGGGACTCAAAGGCCCTCAGTGATAGGTACGGTACTGTGGTGGCGTGGAGCGTACGCGTCTGCAAGCGTGTGTTCAGTAGCAACCAGCTTTGCTTTTTTTGTTTTTTCTGCACATTGCATGGATTGAGTTTGAAAACCAAGCGTGGGATTGGTTGAGACTTCTCAACCACCTCGCTGTCTGTTTGCTCTCTGCTGCTGTTTCTGGTGCTTTTCTCTGGATCTCTCTCTTCTTTATAAAAGTGGGTTCTGCCTGAATCCTTTAAAAGCTCTGGTGGGACGTTGCTTTCACACGGTTGGCTCTCTCTTGTCACATGCACCAGCTACTGGTGATTCAGCACAAAGACGGTTGATAAAGCCCAACGGTGTGACGTCAGTTTGACAGTTTGATTGGTTTTTGCAGGAAGTCGCATTAGACATTTTTATTTGCTTATTTTTGATGAAAAGTTTGTTTAAGTTTTACCTAAATGGCTAAAACTGAACTAACATTTGCAAATTTGTTGCTTTAACTCGCAACAAATCAAACAGGCTTGCGTGTGCATGATATCTAACGCAAAATCTAATTACCAACCCGAGGGCAGCTGGTCTCCAAGGCAACGCTTTCTGTTAAACAAAGTTTATTTAGTCCCATAGCGAATTCTTCAATGACTCCACCTGATGATCTGTCACGCAGATTCTTGCTGACGTGCTAAAACTGTAGACTCAGAGAATGTTTTAAACATTTCGCTGTTGCCTTTGATAAAACTGAAAAAAAAAAGAAAAAAAAAAAGGAAGTGAGTGAGACTATATGAGTGACAGGAAATGAAACCAGTTTCAGAGAAACATGCAGCTGACACACCATCACCAGTCGCTCACCGACGGGCTGCATGCGTCCCTGTGCACACGGTGATTCAGTCCAGTGTGTGTGTCTCGAGTCTGAGGTCGCATCCTTCTAAGGTCGTGACCTAAGAGTTCTTCGCCTGAGCTATGCCAAGCGTTGATGTCAGCCGTTTTTGATTGGGAGTCATAATTAGAGTCTTTGTGGAAGTCTTGTTGTGATGCGGCCCTCGAATTGAGACACAAACATCTATATTCATGTTTTGTTCACCACATTTTCCAATTTGTGTTGATCTTCCCTCCACAGCAAATGAACAGCTCTCTTTGGAGCCACACACTTCTGGTTGTGTGTGGTGTCTTTGTGAAGACGCTGTTCCACCAGGGGCTGTTTTTGATTTCATGAAGGCAACGATAATCAGGGCTTTGTTGGAGATTCCTGGTGGATCACGGCGATGACCTTTGAACCTTTATCGGTCTCTGTAGTTCAGGTTTATGTGGAACCCTGTCCAACACGAAACAGAGTCGCTCTCCAGTGTCGCTGCTGCAAAATAAGAGCCTGATTTTAAATCGGTTTTAGAATAATCCCGTTGTTCATACCAGCACCTCTCCTGCAATGCAGAAAAAATTCTTTATTTTGAAGAAAGAGACAAAGAATTTCAATTCCTTAAGAATTTTTAAAGAAGATTTCTCAATTGTTTTATTTTCTTATCGCTGTCAACCAAACCGTACACATTTATTTGTCTTTCAGGATCAAATTTGTAATTAGAAACTGGTCATAAAATCTGAGCTTCTCTGTTGCTCACTGTGTAAAAGCGCCAGGGGAAAACCACGTCGCCGTCGCTGCCCTCTGAAACGCTTCATTTCTGATGACACGTGCTTCACCTCAATGGTTTATCAGCAATATAAACTCAAAATGGTGGAAGTTGATTCAAGTTTAGATGATTTGATGACTGAAAACCCGGAATTATGACGCGAGTTTACCGTCATAACGACAGCACAAATGCTTTGTGTCCGGGGGGGTTTACATTAAAAAGGCCACATACTTAAAAAATGAAATCTAGATTACTAACTACGTGAATTACAGATCAGCACTCGTTACTGTTTCTGTTCGATCACTCCTCACCTCTGAGGTTCTGGACCCGCCTCTTCATGTCTGAGGTAAATAGACGTAGTTTTGTTTTTACTGCCAAAGGAAACCTATCAATCAATCAATCAACCTTTATTTATATTCTGCTGGAGGCCAGGAATGACAGCGATTCCATGTTTGGATTGGCTCCACCCCCCCTCC
The DNA here is from genome assembly GCF_040054535.1 of Antennarius striatus. Taxonomy (NCBI): domain Eukaryota; kingdom Metazoa; phylum Chordata; class Actinopteri; order Lophiiformes; family Antennariidae; genus Antennarius; species Antennarius striatus. The sequence goes on along the minus strand of NC_090793.1, from coordinate 20,053,928 downwards.
ATGCTCCACCTGACGGTTCTGCCTTTAATGGACGTCGTATTGACATTCCTGAGTCGTGGCTAACGCTAAACACCCCCCCCCCCCGGCTCGTCAACCAGTGTCTTCTGTAAACTGCATGTCATCTGTCAGGGGGGAGTCGGTTGCATAATCGTACGCTTGATCTCAGCCCCGCCCATTACCCTGTCGGGGTTTGACCTTTGATCTATCACACGCTAATTTTTCTATTCTGTTTGACTTGTGACGCAGGACGGTGGGGGGTCAGTCCACTGGGGGGGTGGTGGTCGGAGGGTGGCTGGTTCAAGACCCATGTGGACTGAAGGGTTTGGGGTGTGGACTGGTAGGGGTGCCCCTTGAGCAAGGCACCGGCTTGGGCAGAACGCGACTTAGCTGTCTGTAGCTATACCGTCAATCTCCCCTCTACTTGCATGCTTACAGGCCTCTGTGTGTGTGTGTGTGTGTGTCTGTGTCTGTGTCTGTATGCATGCAGGGGCCTGTACATGAAAAATAGATTAAAAACAGTGGAAAAATGATTTCCCTACGGGGATAAAACGCGTTTCTTCTTCCCTCTCGGAGCTGGAGGAGGATTTTCTTTGCATGTAAACGTTTTGCATGGAAGCCAAGAGCTCAAACAAGTACTTGTGTTTGACATGAGAGCCAGAGGTTTATTTCTATTCGCTTCAGAAGCAACACATGACGTCCTGATAGAACTTTGATTCAGATTATTATGGTTGTTTTTTGACTAAGCCCCAAGGCGGAACTACAACCCATCACCCCCAGTCCTGCCTCGAGCGCTTCCATCGCATTCCTTAGACAATATGAGAAATATTTCTTTTGTTGTTGATGTTTTCCAGTTTCCATAGTTACGAGGCCATCATTAGCCAATCACATGTTGCGTATCTCTGGGGTTTTAGAGCGCATAAGAAGCAATCTCAATACGTCACATTGCATTTTAGGTAATAATAATAAGCCTTTTTCTCGGCCCGTGAGGTTTGGCCTCAAATTTTGAAGCAGTAAGGGTGTAACCTGTAAAGTTGGGGGCCTGTGCTTGACAGAAAAAAGGATTCCTAGAAGCTCCATTCTGGTCTATATTTAACCCTTTCGGTGCAGGAAGAAGCTGAGATTGCAGCACTTTAACCGGGTTGTGTAACCAGTTGGGAGGAAGTCACATAAAGCTTAAAACATTCTGAAAGTTGTTTCCTGACAGTTTTGTGTCGTGTCGGTGATGCCGTGGGCGTGACCACATGCCAGATGCATGCTTGTCGCTCTGTGTGTCATTTTTCTCACACATTGTTCATGTCAGGCGGACATCATGCAGGAGGAGCGTCAGTGAGTGGCGGCGTTATCGGCGGCGGAATGAGGAACATCCCCGCCTCAGGCCTGATAACCATCGACTGGCTTCACACACATGAATGAGATGAGGAACAGAACATAGTGTCCTGTGGGGGGGGGGGGGTTGTATCCAAACTGATGTCCACTTTCAGTCACCCTCATTATGTTCAGCGGGAATTTGGTAAATAAGATTGGGCAGCGCCCTCTGGTGGACAAATGTGTAACGCTTCATTTTTTTAAAACAATCTGAAGTAACTGGTTTATTTGTATGGATAGTTTATTAATTGATCATTAACCAATTCGTTGGTATTGGTTAATGATTTTAGCTACACTGCTATAGTTTTGCAAACGCAGAAGGAAATACTTTAATCCATATTCATCTCATAAATATTCATGATTCCGACTGACTGTTCGGGTGCACCAACAGATCTGCATCGATCTGAAACAGATCACACACACACACACACACACACACACACACACACACACACGCTTGGCTACGGCAGCCCGTTAGCATAGCAACAGTGCAGGACAGTCAGGATTTGGGCCCATCGTGCATCAAATCACTGTGCACAGGGGGATTATGGGTACTGGAGGTCTCTGCAGCTGCAGCGCCGGCTGGTCCAAACCCGTTTCTGGGGTGCAGCAGGTGCAGAGGTCCATCTGGTTTCTGGGTCACTGTACACGTGTGACCAGACCACCAATCACCGTCCCTCTGGTGTGCAAACATGACGCTGACATGAAGGCGTGACGCTGGAGCGGTGAGCATTCACTACCGCTGGTAACGCTGTCGTTTCCTCCACAAAAGGCAGAGTTCATTTGGGATCAACAGGATAAAGAAAGTTTTTATTCTGAGAACTGCATTTTAAGAGTCATGATGACTCAAAAAAGTCAGTCATGCATGAACAAACGTTTTCTGTTGAGGTTCATCACATAACCCCACCTGCATTCAGGAGCACCAGCAGTTTAAACCAGAACATGAGCGACAATGAAAGTAAAGTTACTGGTAAAATAATTATTCTTTTTCTCTGATTACAAATTACGTTTTTGTTTGTCACACAGATTTTACCAACACAACTTTTCTCAACTGGCTGAAATGCTGACTTTTTGCTATTTATCTCTCTTTTTTCTTAGTTGTGGAGGTTTTATTTTGTTTCCACGGTTACAAGAGTTCTGGCTCATCTTTCTGGGGCATAAATTTAAAAATGTGACTCACGATTCGCCTTTTTCACTTTAGTTATTATTGATCCCCCCCCCATTTTTACAAAAATGGAAAAAACAATTAAAATAAACACAACTGACTCATTTTAACTCTATATTTAATTTAAAACAACGTGTTGCGTTTGGCGCTCGCTGGCCTCCATACAATCCTCTGGCAGCTGAACCCGGCGGAGGGATATCTATAGATAAAGGTCCGCCTCGGACGGCCCCGCCCATCGGGTCTTGTTTCCCCCCTCTTAACGTGGTGCCAGTCGCCCCCGGCGACCCCTGTCCGGTTTGCTCCCCCCACCGCCGGCTGCAGCGCCATGCCGTCCTCCTTCTCCTACAGCCCCTCGTGCTGTTACCGCGGGAAACCGGGTCGCCGGGCAACCTGCGACCCGCTGACCCGCCGGGCGAGACGCTGGTATCCAGGGTAGGGGGGGTCTCAGACCGATTGATTAGTGGTGTGATCTAATGCAGCTGTTTGTGGAGGAATGTGTTGTTCTACAATTTTTCTGCTTAGAAGATTCCCAGCAGGAGGTTCAAACCCCAAACCCGCTGTGTTTCTCTAACGGGACGATCTCCTTCTTTTCTCTCACACAGAGCCTCTGGAACCAACGTCGCAGCCATTGATAATAAAATCGAACAGGCAATGGTGAGTGATCCTGAAACAGAGAAACTATAAAGGAAAGTCTAGATCAGGGGGGGGTCAAACTCATTTTCACCGAGGGCCTCATCAACTGCTGTCCTCAAAGGGCCAGATGTAACTGATAAATGTAACTAAATGTAACTCAGTGTAATGTAACTAAATGTAACTACTCCTTAATGTAACTAATAAATGTAACTAAATGTAACTCAGTGTAATGTAACTAAATGTAACTACTCCTTAATGTTAAATAACTGAATTTCTGACTGATTCTAGTTCCAAACATTACAGTTAGACAGAAAAAACATGTTTGTTTGTTTCTCTGTTCTAACATAAATCCTTTTCATTTGTCAGGTTATTAAACCCACAGAACTCCATCAATCAAGGATCAAACTATCAATCAATAAAGAAAAATAACATCAGACAAAAGTTAGGACGTTAACTTTGTTCACTACGTTTTGTCAGAGTTAAGATGGGCTGAAGTACTGCATTGTGGGAAATGTAGTTTTTGGTCAAAGCACACTTTTGACCAATTTATTTTTAGACACTCGGACGTTTTATTCTCTCGTGGGCCACATGAAATGATGTGGAGGGCCACATTTGGCCCCCGGGCCTTGAGTTTGACACATGTGGTCTAGAATCTATTCTTTCATCAGGAAAAAAAGTTTATTTCTAGCTTTTTGTGTTCTTTAGTAATCAGCAGTAGAACGTCGTGGAGACGCAGACGCTAATATTTTAGCTTTCGTGACACCTCAAACATCCAAACAGTTGTTTACTTCTATAAAACAGCAAAACAACAGTGAAAAGAAGCTCAATTTACTCATGAATACACAAATACGTCTGAAGTGGATAAATGTAGTGACCCCTTCCTCTGATGCCCCCCCCCCACAGGACCTGGTGAAGAGCCACCTGATGTACGCGGTGCGTGAGGAGGTGGAGGTGCTGAAGGAGCAGATCAAGGAGCTGTACGAGAGGAACTCGGTGCTGGAGCGCGAGAACGCCGTGCTCAAGTCGCTCGCCAACAACGAGCAGCTGTCCCAGCTGCCCGCCCAACCGGCCCCCGGCTCCGGGGCCACGCCCCCTCACCCGTCGCAGCCCCCCCAGCTGCAGCAGCCCCACCCCAAACCGCAGCAGCAGCTCCAGACGCCGCCCGACCCCGCCCAGCAGCTGCAGCCCAACGTCACCTCGGCTTGAAGGGGGCGAAGCCTGGCTCCCCGAAGGGGGCAGGGCCACGAGCATCGTATCTGCAACTCATTACAAATCGTGTATGTGAAATTAAAAAGAAGCCACCAGCTTGACCACAGAGTACAGTGTGTGTGTGTGTGTGTATGCGCGTGTGTGTGTGCGTGTGCATGTGCGTGTGTGCGCGCGCGTGCATCTGTACTGTGGGCCTTTCCAGTGTTAATGCAATCTTCGAGAGAGACAGCGAAGGTGTGTGGAGGCGTAGTCTCCAGGAAGGCTGTGGGCGGGGCTTCAGACGACAGGCGTGTCCAGGCTTCTCCAGGCCCGAGCCGCACTGGCCCGCGACCCCTGACCCCTGACTCCAGCTGTGGGCATGGACAGATGGGCGTGGCTCTCAGGAGAAACTTGGTGCCGCTGTGTTGTAAAGTCAGCTGTGGGGGGGAGTGGGGGCGGGGCTTGGGGTGGGGGCGTTGAAGCACTGCACCGCTGCCGTCACATCCAGTCCGACCCTTACATCAGTTTGAGTTCTACTGTTAAGTATTTTATTTATTACAGGGCTGCTATTTTCATAAATGAACAATTTTTGATTAACAGCCCTCCATTCGTTTTTTTTTGTTTGTTTGTTTTCCCTCCCCAGTAGACGTTACCATGGCAACGCTTTACCTTTAATTGTAGACAAATGCATCATCAGCAATTTGAAAAATGTCAGACACTAAATCCAGATTCTGTTGCGACGGCGACATCAGAGCAGAGCGCCACCTGCAGGCGGCGTGAAAAAATGAATTCATGTTACCATACCTCCCTCCTTTTTCCTTTTTTTAAAACCCCAGTCTTTCTGGGGGTGGCCAATGTGTGGGAGGAGGGGAGGGGGGTGGAGCTGTGAAATCAACCTTCTTTGTAACCAAAGATGCAAAAGCTGTGTAAATTGATTATTTTTAAATGCACACTTTTTTTTTTTGTTACTTGCTTCCTCACAAAATATTTTGTTGCTGTTCAGCATGTTCTGCATGTTCTGTAATCTTCAAACCACTTTCTTACCTCATTTTTATTCAGCACTCGTATTGTAAGATAGTCTGTGAAAAGTGTACCTGGGGAAGCGACAGCTGGCAGAGAAACGAGCTGGTGTTACCGACACTGGTCACAGGACATTGAAGTGAGCCATGTTTTGTTCATATAAATGGTGTTTGAATTTCATATGCCAATAGTTTTGTTACATTGCAAATTTTAATGTATTTAAATAAAAGCAATATTCAGATTCCAAAATTCCATTTCTCAACGTCTCACTAAACTTGAGGTGAATTTAAATCCTTCAGGATGTGATGGATTTATTATCTATGAACCTGAAGCGCACACACACACACACACGTCCTGGTTCTAACCCAGTTCCAGCCCGGTTCCGGTCCTGACCCACAAACCATCTGAAACATCCTTAAAGAGAAACAGATTTATTTGCAGAAACGATACAAAACAATTCAGTATGTCAAAAACAGATATTGAGCAGAGGCGCCGCCCCGGCCGCAGCAGCATCCTCTCTGTAGGCTCACTCCTGGGGGGAGGGGTCCAAGATGGCATCGGTTGTGATGCCAAAAGGGGGCGGGGCAAAGTTCCTCTGCTGCACTACAGAATGTCCACAATACACACACACACGGGAGTACAGTGATGGACGACGAACACACAGTCCTCCAGTCGGATTCCCGCTCCAGCCGCTTTGCGTCTCGTTTGCGTCGTGGCCGCCGCCCCTCCTCCTGGTGAGGTCAAAGGTCAGGGGCAGGTGGAGTTCACCGCGTGTCAGCGTTTATCGTCTCACCTCCTAACCGACAGTGACGAACCGGCTGCCCTTCGGGCTCTGCGCCGTGGCGACGCGTTTGTCCTTCAGGATGCGGAATCTCTCGTTCAAGGTCATCGACGTTTGCTGTGAAAATTTAAAAAAAAAAATCACGCTCACCCACCCGTCTGGTGTTTAAAGTGACCCCATCCCACCATCCAGCTCTCACCGGTTTCCCCACGCTGTTGATGTCGAATTGAAGCGCCACACCTTTAGGTATTTTCTTCTCCGTCGTGTCCACCTGGATGGGGGCGGGGGGCGTGGCCGGAGGGTGGAGGGTCCAAGCAGAAGCAGGCCTACGGAGAACATTCACTAATTTATCCCAGGAAATACAAACCAAGCCCCACCTGGGGTGTCAAACCGGTGGGGGGCTCACTCTGGCTGAGTCCTGGCTGTGGGGTTGTCGATCGAAACCGTCAGGATTCCACTGTTGGTTGAAGAGTTGCGCCACCTGGTGGTTGAAAAGTTGTATTGCATCACAAAACGAAACCGCCGACAAAGGCCTCTCCCCTCCAGATGTGTCATCCGTAGTCTTATATATTTATATGTTTATTCACAGAAACAATAGAGCTGTTTAATAGAATTTTAAAAAAATAAAATTTAAATATATTTAAAGTCAAACGAGACTCACTGGCGAGTTCTGAAGGGGGCTGAGCGAGGATTCGGCTTCACCTGCGTCTGGATCTGGAACACGGAGCAACAGCTTAGATAAATTCACCAAAAACTAACAAATCATCTGTATGATTTGGATGATTTTTTTAGAAAATCATCAAAAAGGAAACCCCTGTTAAGATGAAGATGATCTACACAACACGGAGTCACATGACCATCTCTTACCTCCAGTCCTCTGCGGAACAGGAAGGTCGCCTGGCGAGCTTCCCTCTGAGTCTGCTGGACCGTCGGCAGCGGCCTTAAAAAGAATTCAAGTGTGTGATGCTGCAGTCGACCCCACCCACCCACCTGTCGACCACTCCCACCCACCAGGTGACCACACCCACCCAGATCTTGATGCTTTTACACCTCGAGGCGTTCTCACCTCCGCTGCAGGTGAAACGGTCTCCGGACCGTCGCAGGGTTCTGGCCTCTCTGAGGGTCGTTCTGCCTGTACGGTCGTCGTGGTAACTCCGGCTTCCTGTACGGAGTATCAGGATGCTGAACGAAGGGTTTCGTTCTTTGTCCTCTTTTCTGAGAAACGCAAGAGCAGGATTTCAATTTTAATCTGGGGGGGGGGGGTCGGCTAACCTACTGCTAACCCACTGCGTTACCTGGGTGACTGCTGGTCTGTTGAAGGCCCCGATCCGCTTGAGCAGGACCCCCGGCCTCCTGGCTGCCAGGCCGGTGATGACCCCTTGACCCCGCCGCCGACCCGGGGGTGGGGGGACCCTTCCGTTCCTTAACCTCGGTGCTCCTCCGCCTCGCTGAGCGCCACCAGCTGGTGAGGACCAGGAAACACAATCCACGTGTTAAAGTCAGGTGAGTGGGTGTGAATGATCAGGTGAGGTGAGGTGGGGTGGGGTGAGGTGGGGTGAGGTGGGGGCCCTCACCTCTCGGGACCCCCCTCCCTGGTGTCAAGCGGCCGTTCTTCCTATTGATCGGTCGGCCCCTCCCGTTAGCCTGTCTCCTCTTGAACTGTTGCTCTTTCTTGTTCAACCGGATGATGTCGTCTGTTAAAACCAGAGCAGCGGTCAGACAGACAGCAACACACACTCCATTTAATCAGCTGAGCGGCTCAGCTAGCCGCTAGCTGGCGTTAGCATGCTCCGCTAGCTGACGCTAGCATGTTCTATTTCGGTAGCGGTGACGTTAGCCACGGGAGGCCTTACCTAACGACATGTCCACTTTATCGGGGACCGGAGCTGCCCCGCTGTGACCTCCGGTGTAATAATCTTCGTTCATATTTCGGTAAAAACGCAAAAAACACAACGCAACGCGGAAAGCAACAAAAGCTGATAGCCGCGCTAGCTACGCTGCTACAGACTACAGAGTTTAAGATATCTACTATGGTGACGCCACAGCCCACCGATTATCGGATCTGATTGGCTGGACGTACTGATGACGTCGAGTGAGTGTTTTAAGTCGTTCCGGTAGGAAGAAACCAAAACGAGCTTACATTTAAGAAACACACAAATAAATAAAATAAATATCAGTCACTGTGGTGAACAGGAAGTTATGAGAATTTTTATTCAGTAAAACAGGATGTTAATGTTTCAGTCTCGTATTTCGTGGGACACGCCTCTTCGCTTCTGGCAAATAGGAAGCCGAGGATGGCGTGGCCATAGTAGTATTTGTGATGGCTACTCCAGATACCCATCCTCTGAAAGCCCGTCCCGGTGCATTGTGGGTCATGTAGTTTAAATCAACAAAAACAGCGTTACAAAACGGATCCACGACGCGTGCAGGAACCCGGTTGTGTAAGTGTGAAAGAGACGAACCGAATCGTGCTTTTCGGCTCTCGGTTTATCGTTCTTTAAACCCTAATCGCCTGCTTTCAGTTTCTTTCCCTCCGCCGCCGGTTGAGGAGGTAAGACGGGGGGCATGAGAAGTTTCTCCTGGGTAACTTTCTCCTGTAAACTCGCCTCCGGTGCTGCTGCTGTCGGTTCTCACGGATCTTCCTCTCCGTTCCCTCCGCGCCTCATCCGCTGCTCGTTCCCCAGGTTTGCATCCATCATGTCGGACAAGAAACGCAAGGCAGCCCCCGCCGCCAAGGTGCGGGAAGCCCCGCAGCAGAAGCGGCAGAGAGCCTCCGGGTGGCTGCGGGACGAGCTGCGGGACCGGAGGACCGAGAGCCGGGAGGTGGAGTTCAACCCGAAGCGGCTCCGGGTCATCTCGGAGGAGGGGACCGAGGAGCCGAAGAGCGGCTCCGAGGGGGTCCTGTACTGGATGTGCAGGGACCACCGGGTGCAAGGTGGGGTCTGGACCCAGCTGCCCCCCCTGCATACCCTCCTCCAGTGGTGACCCGTCTCCTGTGTGTTTCAGATAACTGGGCTCTGATCTACGCCCAGAAGCTCGCCCTGAAGCAGAAGCTGCCCCTGCACGTCTGCTTCTGCCTGCAGGTCCCCCGGTCCGAGGCCTCCACCCTGAGACACTACGGCTTCCTGCTGGGGGGCCTCCAGGAGGTCCAGGAGGTACTGGGGTGCAACATGGGGTTGAATCAGATGGGTGTAGGTGACCCTGACCTCTGACCCGTGTCTCTCCACACAGGAATGCCAGAGCTTAGGCCTCCAGTTCCACCTGCTGCGGGGCGCGGCGGGGGACGTCCTCCCCGGGTGGGTGTCGGATCGCCGGTTTGGGGCCGTGGTGACCGACTTCTACCCCCTCAGGGGGCCGCTGCAGTGGCTGCAGGACGTCAAGGAGAAGCTTCCCAAAGACGTTCCCCTCATCCAGGTGAGAAGAACGCCGCTGGCGTGGAGCGATGGATCACCACCGGGAGATAGGCCACTAGTCACATCACTTTATTGATTAGTCCACTACTCGGATCACTTTATTGATTCGTCCACTAGTCAGAGATCAGTTTATTGATTAGTCGAGTATAAGTTGAATGTTAAGCATCCACCTTCTGGCACCAGCATAAAGCTGCTCTTCTACAAACTTCATTAGTTTATAGCGTAACGTGTTTAAGGTAAATACTAACTAAAATAAAGACAAGATGAGAATTCATTAAACCTTTAATTAAATATGCTCATAGCAATAATCAATTGATTAACTGCATGGCATAAAGTGAAAACAGATGAGCAAAATAAGTAAAAGGCACCAAAATAAATACTTCAGGTTGATTTTTTTTCTTTCCTTGATGTCTTTATGTGAAACAACAACGAGGCAGCAGGAACTAAGGAATCATTATTAACGTTACAGAAAACACATGAAACGTGTGCTAAGGGCCGCTAATGAATCAAATCTTCATGGCTAATGCTAACATTTACAGCGATATGAGAGAATATTTCCTCTGGTGTGAGTTCCATGAGTTCAAACACACTTTTTTTATTTTATTTTTTTATTTTTTTTGCAGGTCGACGCCCACAACATCGTCCCTTGCTGGGTGGCGTCGCCCAAGCTGGAGTACTCTGCCAGAACCATCAGAGGAAAAATCACCAAACTTCTGCCAGAATTCCTGACTGATTTCCCTCCAATAGAGAAACATCCCATCGTCGCCGCGGCAACTGCCAAAGTAAAGAGAAGCGTTGATGTTGTCGGGTCGACGTTAATATCCTGCTGGAAGAGGAAAGAAGTGGTGTTTAAATGAATTATCATTTGTCTGCCTGTAAAAATATTCACGTCTTCGCTGCGGAGGTTTGTCAGATCGATCCGAGTGAGAGGGGGCCGTCAGCGGACTCGTTCCTGGGGAGTTAGGAAGTCGCTCCTCGGCAGTAAATCACTTCCTCCCAACCTTTAGCTGCTCCTCTGCACATTATTTATTGATGAGTGAATAAAAAAAGTTCTCGGCCGCACAAAAGTTTCAAAATGTTCCTTCCTGGCAGTAGATTTTAAAGCTGGAGGAGCGTCTGTGATTGATATTCTGGGTAACCCCCCCGCCCCATCATAAGTTAAAGGCTCAGATCTTTCTTCACCTCCTCTGAAGTTTTCTCTTCCATAAAACAAAAGTGTGTTTCCACTCGCTGACAGCTCTGACCTCTGTTCGTTTGTCCTCCTTTTGCCTCGCAGCCGATCGACTGGGAGGAAACGCTGGCGTCCCTGCAGGTGGACAGATCAGTGGGGGAACCGGAGTGGGCGACGCCCGGACCCAAAGCGGGGGAGTTCATGCTGGAGTCCTTCATAGACGAGCGCCTGAAGCTGTTTGATACCCAACGCAACAACCCCAATGCCCCCGCCCTGAGCCAGCTCTCGCCCTGGATCCGTTTCGGTCAGTGGCGTCGTGTGGGAGAGTGTTTCCTTTAATGGACGCTTCGGTGGTAAACGCCACTGAAAGTCAGGTGGTCCTCGCTAGAATATTAAACGTAAGCGCCCACGAGTGGGCAAAATTATTCCTAGTCCTAGTGCTGATAAATACAATTCATGAAAATAATTTAAATTCCATAGATAAAATGTAAATCAACTAAAGATATTATGTCACTAGATATGAGTCCCTATTATGGGCAGCTACGGGTCTACTATGGCCAGATAGGGGCCTACTATGGCCAGCCAGGGGTCTACTATGGCCAGGTAGGTGCCTACTATGGCCAGCTAGAGTTCTAAAATGGCCAGGTAGGGGCATACTATGGCCAGTTCAGGGTCTATTATGGCCAGCGAGGAGTCTACTATGGCCAGCGAGGAGTCTACTATGGCCATCTGGGGGTCTACTATGGCCAGCTAGAGGCCTACTACGGCCAGGTATGGGCCTACTATGGCCAGGTAGGGGCCTACTATGGCGAGCTAGAGGCCTACTACGGCCAGGTATGGGCCTACTATGGCCAGGTAGGGGCCTACTATGGCCAGCTGGTGGTCTACTATGGCCAGCTAGAGGCCCATTATGGCCAGGTAGGGGCCTACTATCGCGAGCTAGTGACTTACTTTGGCCAGCAGTGGAGGGCCTTTCGTCAACACATGAAACCATAAAAACGACTCAGCTTCTCAAGCTGTCCATTCTCACCTGCCTCCTCTTCCTCACCTGCCTCTTCTTCCTCGTCAGGCCACCTGTCGGCCCAGCGGGTGGCGCTGCAGGTCCAGCGCAGCGGGAAGGCGGCGGGCCAATCCACGGCGTCCTTCATCGAGGAGCTGGTGGTGCGGCGGGAGCTGACCGACAACTTCTGCTTCTACAACCAGAACTACGACAGCCTGGAGGGTGGGTGGAGTCTTGCTCAAACACTTCCTGTTGGCCCGTTTGTCTCTGTCTCCATGGCAACGAGCTTGATTGGAGGTGTTTGAGGATCGGCTGTTGTTGTGTGGTTCTCAGGTGCGTACGAGTGGGCTCAGAAGACGCTCCAAGATCACGCCAAAGACGCGCGGCCGTACGTCTACACGCGTGAGCAGCTGGAGGAAGCCAAGACGCACGACAGGCTGTGGAACGCCGCTCAGGTTGGGGCGCGTGAATGCGTTTAAACCCCCCTCCTTTAGCGGCGCGGTAGTAACCACCCCATCCTGTAGCATCAGATGGTCACCGAGGGGAAGATGCATGGTTTCCTGAGGATGTACTGGGCCAAGAAGATCCTGGAGTGGACGTCGTCTCCGGAGGAGGCGCTCGCCATCGCGCTGCACCTGAACGACCGCTATGAGCTGGACGGCCAGGACCCCAACGGCTACGTCGGTGAGCACAAACAGGAAACCACACCAGTGTGACGTTTTTGTATTTTACCTGTCTCACCTGTACTTGCCCCGCCCACTCCAGGTTGCATGTGGTCCATCTGCGGCGTCCACGATCAGGGCTGGGCGGAGCGGCCGATCTTCGGGAAGATCCGCTACATGAACTACAAGGGCTGCCTCCGGAAGTTCGACGTGGCCGCGTTCGAGAGGAAGTACTGCCCCAAAGCGCTTTGAGGAAACGCTGTCGCCGCCTGGTGGATGTTGATGCTTATTCTCCCCAAGGTTGTTCTCTTTTTCAGTGGTTTTCATGCATTTTAATGTGTTTTGATGCGTTTTAATGCTTTAACTGGTTGGTGCCACTGTTATTTTACGGGTTGACATGGAAATGTTTGTTTCTTTAAACTGAAGCTTTTTTCTGAAACTTTTTTTTTTTACTGAACTTAATAAACATTTTCAAGTTGACTTACTGTTTGATTCGATTATTCCTCCTCCTACCAGCTTCTTTTAAATAGATAAAAACTACGTCAGTATGAAACACGGCCACACACAGGAGGGATCTACTATGGCCAGCTAGGGAACTACTATGGCCAGCTAGGGAACTACTATGGCCAGCAGGGGGTCTACTATTGCCAGGTAAGGGTCTACTATGGTCAGCTACTGGCCTACTATGGCCAGTTAGAGGCCCAGAATGGCCAGCAAGTGGCCTGCGATTGCCTGCTAGGGGTCTACTATTGCCAGCTAGGGGAGTACTATGGCCAGGTATGGGCCTACTATGGCCAGGTAGGGGTCTACTGTTGCCAGCTAGAGGAGTACTATGGCCAGGTAGGTGCCCACTACGGCCAGCTGGGGGTCTACTACGGCCAGGTAGGGGCCTACTATGGCCAGGTAGGGGTCTACTATGGCCAGCTAAGAATCTATTATGGCCAGGTAGGGGCCTACTATGGCCAGCTGGGGGTCTACAATTTCATATACAATTTACAATACAATACAATTTCCTCCGGGATATACAATTACCTCCGGGATTAATAAAGTATCTATCTATCTATGACAGCCAGGTCGGGGTCTACTATGTCCAGCTAGTGGCCTACTATGGCTAGCCACAGGTCTGATATGGACTGCTAAGGACTTACTATGGCCAGCTAGTGGCCTACTATGGCCAGCCAATGGTCTGCTATGGCCTGCTAAGGGCTTACTATGGCCAGCTAAGGGTCTACTATGGCAAGCTATGGGCTATGTTCAGGTAGGGGCTTACTATGGCCAGCTGATGGTCTACTATGGCCAGCCAGTGGCCTACTATGGCCAGCTAGGGGCATATTATGGCCAGCTAAGGGTCTACTATGGCCAGCCAGTGGCCTACTATGTCCAGGAAGGGTTCTACTATGGCCAGCTGGGGGCCTACTATGGCCAGCTAGGAATCTACTATGGCCAGCCACTAGCCCATTAGGGCCAGCAAGGGGTCTACTATTGCTAGGTAAGGGTCTACATGGTCAGCTACTGGCCTACTATGACAAGTTAGTGGCCCACTATGGCCAGCAAATGGCCTACTATTGCCTGCTAGGGGTCTACTATTGCCAGTTAGGGGAGTACTATGGCCAGGTGGGGGTCTACTGTGGCCAGCCAGTGGCCTACTATGTCCAGGAAGGGTTCTACTATGGCCAGCTGGGTGCCTACTATGGCCAGGTAGGGGTCTACTGTTGCCAGTTAAGAGCTTACTATGGCCAGGTAGGGGCCCACTATGGCCAGCTGGGGGTCTACTATGGCCAGCTAGGGGAGTACTATGGCCAGGTATGGCCCTACTATGGCCAGGAAGGGGTTTACTGCTGCCAGCTAGGGGAATACCATCGCCAGTTTAGGTGCCCACTATGGCCAGCTGGGGGTCTACTAGGGCAGGTAGGGGCCTACTATGGCCAGGTTGGGGTTTACTACGGCCACGTAGGGGCCTACTATGGCTAGCCACTGGTCTGCTATGGCCTGCTAAGGGCTTACTATGGCTAGCTAAGGGTCTACTATGGCCAGCTAGGGGTCTACTATGGCCAGCTGGGGGTCTAATATGGCCAGCCAGTGGCCTACTAAGGCCAGCTAGGGGCCTACTATGGCCAGGTAAGGGTCTACTATGGCCAGCCAGTGGCCTACTATGTCCAGGAAGGGTTCTACTATGGCCAGCTAAGAATCAACTAAGGCCAGCTAGGGGTCTACTATGGCCAGCTAGGGGTGTACTATGGCCATATATGGTCCTACTATGGCCAGGTAGGGGTCTAGTGTTGGCAGCTAGGGGTCTACTATGGCAAGCTATGGGCCTACTATGTTCAGGTAGGAACTTACTATGGCCAGCTGGGTGCCTACTATGGCCAGCTAAGAATCTACTATGGCCAGCTAGTAGACTACTATGGCCAGTTAAGAGCTTACGATGGCCAGGTAGGGGAATACTATGGCCAGGTATGGGCCTACTATGGCCAGGTAGGGGTGTACTGTTGCCAGCTAGGGGAATACTATGGCCAGGTAGGTGCCCACTATGGCCAGGTAGGGGTCTATTATGGCCAGGTAGGGGTCTACTATGGCCAGCTTAGAATCTATTATGACCAGCTATTGGCTTTCTATGGCCAGCTGGGGGTCTATCACGGCCAGGTAGGGGCCTACCATGGTGAGGTAGGGGTCTACTATGGCCGGCCAGTGGTCTGCTATGGCCAGCTAAGGGTCTATTATGCCAAGCTATGGGCCTACTATGTTCAGGTAGGGGCTTGCTATGGCCTGCTTGGGGTCTACTATGGACAGCAAGTGGCCTACTATAACCAGGTAGGGGCCCACTATGGCCAGCTGGGTGTCTACTATAGCCAGGTAGGGGTATACTATGGCCAGCTAAGAATCTATTATGGCCAGGTAGTGGCCTACTATGGCCAGGTAGGGGTCTACTACGGCCAGGTAGAGGCCTACTATGGCCAGGTAGGGGTATACTATGGCCAGCTTAGAATCTATTATGGCCAGCTAGTAGCCTACTATGGCCAGGTAGGGGTCTACTGTTGCCAGCTAGGGGAGTACTATGGCCAGGTAGGGGTCTACTACGGCCAGGGAGGGGCCCACTATGGCCAGGTAGGGGTATACCATGGCCAGCTTAGAATCTATTATGGCCAGCTAGTGGCCTTCTATGGCCAGCTGTGGGTCTATGACGGCCAGGTATGGGCCTACTATGGCCAGGTAGGGGTGTACTGTTGCCAGCTAGGGGAATACTATGGCCAGGTAGGTGCCCACTATGGCCAGGTAGGGGTCTACTATGGCCAGCGTAGAATCTATTATGGCCAGCTAGTGGCCTTCTATGGCCAGCTGGGGGTCTATCACGGCCAGGTAGGGGCCTACCATGGCGAGGTAGGGGTCTACTATGGCCAGCCAGTGGTCTACTATGGCCAGGTAGGGGCCTACTATGGCCAGGTAGGGGTCTACTAGGGCAGGAATGGGCCTACTATGGCCAGGTAGGTGTCTACAATGGCCAGGTAGGGGTCTACTATGGCCAGCTTAGAATCTATTATGGCCAGCTATTGGCCTTCTATGGCCAGCTGGGGGTCTATCACGGCCAGGTAGGGGCCTACCATAGCGAGGTAGGGGTCTACTATGGCCAGCCAGTGGTTTGCTATGGCAAGCTAAGGGTCTATTATGGCAAGCTATGGGCCTACTATGTTCAGATAGGGGCTTGCTATTGCCAGGTTGGGGTCTACTATGGCCAGGTATGGGCCTACTATGGCCAGGTAGGGGCATACAATGGCCAGGTAGGGGTCTACTATGGCAAGCTTTGGGTCTACTATGTTCAGGTAGGGGCCTACTATGGCCAGCTAAGGGTCTACTATGGCCAGCCAGTGGCCTACTATGTCCAGGAAGGGGTCTACTATGGCCAGGAAGGGGCCTACTATGGCCAGGTAGGGGCCCACTATGGCAAAATGGGGGAATACTATGGGCAGGTAGGTGCCCACTATGGCCAGGTAGGGGTATACTATGGCCAGGTAGGGGCCTACTATGGCCATGAAGGGGCCCACTATGGCCAGCTGGGGGAAAATTATGGCCAGGTAGGTGCCCACTATGGCCAGGTAAGGGTCTACTGTTGCCAGCTAGGGGATTACTATGGCCAGGTAGGGGTCTACTAGGGCAGGAATGGGCCTAGTATGGCCAGGTAGGGGTCTACAATGGCCAGGTAGGGGTCTACTATGGCCAGCTTAGAATCTATTATGGCCAGCTATTGGCCTTCTATGGCCAGCTGGGGGTCTATCACGGCCAGGTAGGGGCCTACCATGGCGAGGTAGGGGTCTACTATGGCCAGCCAGTGGTTTGCTATGGCAAGCTAAGGGTCTATTATGGCAAGCTATGGGCCTACTATGTTCAGATAGGGGCTTGCTATTGCCAGGTTGGGGTCTACTATGGCCAGGTATGGGCCTACTATGGCCAGGTAGGGGCATACAATGGCCAGGTAGGGGTCTACTATGGCAAGCTTTGGGTCTACTATGTTCAGGTAGGGGCCTACTATGGCCAGCTAAGGGTCTACTATGGCCAGCCAGTGGCCTACTATGTCCAGGAAGGGGTCTACTATGGCCAGGAAGGGGCCTACTATGGCCAGGTAGGGGCCCACTATGGCAAAATGGGGGAATACTATGGGCAGGTAGGTGCCCACTATGGCCAGGTAGGGGTATACTATGGCCAGGTAGGGGCCTACTATGGCCATGAAGGGGCCCACTATGGCCAGCTGGGGGAAAATTATGGCCAGGTAGGTGCCCACTATGGCCAGGTAAGGGTCTACTATGGCCAGCTGGGGGTCTACTATGGCCAGGTAGGGGCCTACTATGGCCAGGTAGGGGTCTACTACGGCCAGGTAGGGGCCTATTATGGCAAGGTAGGAGTATACTATGGCCAGCTTAGAATCTATTATGGCCAGCTATGGGCTTTCTATGGCCAGCACGGGGTCTGTGACTGCCAGGTAGGGGCCAACCATGGCCAGGTAGGGGTATACTATGGCCAGGTAGGGGCCTACTATGGCAAGTTGGGTGTCTACTATGGCCAGCTAAGAATCTACTATGGCCAGCTAGTAGCCTACTATGGCCAGTTAAGAGCTTACGATGGCCAGGTAGGGGCCTACTATGTCCAGGAAGTGTTCTACTAGGGGAGTACTATGGCCAGGTATGGGCCTACTATGGCCAGCTAGTAGCCTACTATGGCCAGTTAAGAGCTTACGATGGCCAGGTAGGGGCCGACTATGTCCAGGAAGTGTTCTAGTAGGGGAGTACTATGGCCAGGTATGGGCCTACTATGGCCAGCTAGTAGCCTACTATGGCCAGTTAAGAGCTTACGATGGCCAGGTAGGGGCCTACTATGGCCAGCTGGGGGTCTACTATGGCCAGCTAGGGGAGTACTATGGCCAGGTATGGGCCTACTATGGCCAGGTAGGGGTGTACTGTTGCCAGCTAGGGGAATACTATGGCCAGGTAGGGGCCTACCATGGCGAGGTAGGGGGCTACTATGGCCAGCCAATGGTCTACTATGGCCAGCTGGGGGCCTACTATGGCCAGGTAGGAGTATACTATGGCCAGCTTAGAATCTATTATGGCCAGCTATGGGCTTTCTATGGCCAGCACGGGGTCTGTGACTGCCAGGTAGGGGCCAACCATGGCCAGGTAGGGGTATACTATGGCCAGGTAGGGGCCTACTATGGCAAGTTGGGTGTCTACTATGGCCAGCTAAGAATCTACTATGGCCAGCTAGTAGCCTACTATGGCCAGTTAAGAGCTTACGATGGCCAGGTAGGGGCCTACTATGTCCAGGAAGTGTTCTACTAGGGGAGTACTATGGCCAGGTATGGGCCTACTATGGCCAGCTAGTAGCCTACTATGGCCAGTTAAGAGCTTACGATGGCCAGGTAGGGGCCGACTATGTCCAGGAAGTGTTCTAGTAGGGGAGTACTATGGCCAGGTATGGGCCTACTATGGCCAGCTAGTAGCCTACTATGGCCAGTTAAGAGCTTACGATGGCCAGGTAGGGGCCTACTATGGCCAGCTGGGGGTCTACTATGGCCAGCTAGGGGAGTACTATGGCCAGGTATGGGCCTACTATGGCCAGGTAGGGGTGTACTGTTGCCAGCTAGGGGAATACTATGGCCAGGTAGGGGCCTACCATGGCGAGGTAGGGGGCTACTATGGCCAGCCAATGGTCTACTATGGCCAGCTGGGGGCCTACTATGGCCAGGTAGGGGTCTACTGTTGCCAACTAGGGGATTACTATGGCCAGGTAGGGGCCTACTATGGCCAGGTAGGGGCCTACTATGGCCAGGTAGGTGCCCACTATGGCCAGGTAGGGGTCTACTGTTGCCAGGTAGGGGATTACTATGGCCAGGTAGGGGTCTAATAGGGCAGGTAGGGGCCTAAAATGGCCAGGTAGGGGCCTACTATGGCGAGTTGGGTGTCTACTATGGCCAGCTAAGAATTTACTATGGCCAGCTAGTAGCCTACTATGGCCAGGTAGGGGTGTACTGTTGCCAGGTAGGGGCCCACTATGGCAAGCTGGGGGAATACTATGGGCAGGTAGATGCCCATTATGGCCAGGTAGGGGTATACTATGGCCAGATAGGGGCCTACTATGGCCAGGTAGGGGTCTACTATGGCCAGCCAATGGTCTACTATGGCCAGGTAGGGGTCTACTATGGCACGTAGGGGCCTACTATGGCCAGGTAGGGGCCTACTATGGCCAGGTAGGTGCCCACTATGGCCAGGTAGGGGTCTACTATGGCCAGGTAGGGGTCCACAATGGCCAGGTAGGGGCCTACTATGGGCAGGTAGGGTTATACTACGGCCAAATAGGGGTCTACTATGGCAAGGTAGGGGCCTACTATGGCCAGCTCAGGGTCTACTCTCGCAAGCCAGTGGCCTACTATATCCAGGAAGGGTTCTACTAGGGCAGGTAGGGGCCTAGCATGGCCAGGTAGGGGTCTACTATGGCATGTAGGGGCCTACTATGGCCAGCTAGTAGCCTACTATGGCCAGGTAGGGGTGTACTGTTGCCAGGTAGGGGCCCACTATGGCAGGCTGGGGGAATACTATGGGCAGGTAGGTGCCCACTATGGCCAGGTAGGGGTATACTATGGCCAGATAGGGCCCTACTATGGCCAGGTAGGGGACTACTATGGCCAGCCAATGGTCTACTATGGCCAGCTGGGGGTCGACTATGGCCAGGTAGGGGCCTACTATGGCCAGGTAGGGGTCTACAATGGCCAGGTAGGGGCCTACTATGGCCAGGTAAGAATTTACTATGGCCAGCTAGTAGCCAACTATGGCCAGGTAGGGGTCTACTATGGCCAGGTAGGTGCCCACTATGGCCAGGTAGGGGTCTACTATGGCCAGGTTGGGTCTACTAGGGCAGGAAGGGGCCTACCATGGCCAGGTAGGGGACTATTATGGCCAGGTAGCTGCCCACTATGGCCAGGTAGGGGTCTACTGTTGCCAGCTAGGGGAGTACTCTGGCCAGGTAGGGGCCTACTATGGCCAGGTAGGGGTCTACTGTGGCTAGGTAGGTGCCCACTATGTCCAGGTAGGGGTATACTATGGCCAGGTAAGGGCCTACTATGGCCAGCTGGGGGAATATCATGGCCAGGTAGGGGCCTACTATGGCCAGGTAGGGGTCTACTAGGGCAGGTAAGGGCCTACTATGGCCAGGAAGGGGCCTACTATGGCCAGGTAGATGCCCACTATGGCCAGGTAGGGGTCTACTGTTGCCAGCTAGGGGATTACTATGGCCAGGTAGGGGCCTACTATGGCCTGATAGGGGCCTACTATGGCCAGGTAGGGGTCTACTGTTGCCAGCTAGGGGATTACTATGGCCAGGTAGGGGCCTACTATGGCCAGGTAGGGGCCTACTATGGCCTGGTAGGTGCCCACTATGGCCAGGTAGGGGTCTACTGTTGCCAGCTAGGGGTCTACAATGGCCAGGTAGGGGCCTACTATGGCCAGGTAGGGGTCTACTATGGCAGGTAGGGGCCTACTATGGCCAGGTAGGGGCCTACTATGGCCAGGTAGGGGTCCACAATGGCCAGGTAGGGGCCTACTATGGGCAGGTAGGTGCCCACTATGGCCAGGTAGGGGCCTACTATGGCCAGGTAGGGGTCTACTAGGGCAGGTAGGGGCCTACAATGGCCAGGTAGGGGCCTTATATGGCGAGTTGGGTGTCTACTATGGCCAGCTAAGAATTTACTATGGCCAGCTAGTAGCCTACTATGGCCAGGTAGGGGTGTACTGTTGCCAGGTAGGGGCCCACTATGGCAGGCTGGGGGAATACTATGGGCAGGTAGGTGCCCACTATGGCCAGGTAGGGGTATACTATGGCCAGATAGGGGCCTACTATGGCCAGGTAGGGGACTACTATGGCCAGCCAATGGTCTACTATGGCCAGCTGGGGGTCGACTATGGCCAGGTAGGGGCCTACTATGGCCAGGTAGGGGTCTACAATGGCCAGGTAGGGGCCTACTATGGCCAGGTAAGAATTTACTATGGCCAGCTAGTAGCCAACTATGGCCAGGTAGGGGTCTACTATGGCCAGGTAGGTGCCCACTATGGCCAGGTAGGGGTCTACTATGGCCAGGTGGGGTCTACTAGGGCAGGAAGGGGCCTACTATGGCCAGGTAGGGGACTATTATTGCCAGGTAGCTGCCCACTATGGCCAGGTAGGGGTCTACTGTTGCCAGCTAGGGGAGTACTCTGGCCAGGTAGGGGCCTACTATGGCCAGGTAGGGGTCTACTGTGGCTAGGTAGGTGCCCACTATGGCCAGGTAGGGGTATACTATGGCCAGGTAGGGGCCCACTATGGCAAGCTGGGGGAATACTATGGGCAGGTAGATGCCCATTATGGCCAGGTAGGGGTATACTATGGCCAGATAGGGGCCTACTATGGCCAGGTAGGGGTCTACTAGGGCAGGTAGGGGCCTACAATGGCCAGGTAGGGGCCTACTATGGCGAGTTGGGTGTCTACTATGGCCAGCTAAGAATTTACTATGGCCAGCTAGTAGCCTACTATGGCCAGGTAGGGGTGTACTGTTGCCAGGTAGGGGCCCACTATGGCAAGCTGGGGGAATACTATGGGCAGGTAGATGCCCATTATGGCCAGGTAGGGGTATACTATGGCCAGATAGGGGCCTACTATGGCCAGGTAGGGGTCTACTATGGCCAGCCAATGGTCTACTATGGCCAGGTAGGGGCCTACTATGGCCAGGTAGGGGTCTACTATGGCCAGGTAGGGGCCCACTATGGCAAGCTGGGGGAATACAATGGGCAGGTAGATGCCCATTATGGCCAGGTAGGGGTATACTATGGCCAGACAGGGGCCTAATATGGCCAGGTAGGGGTGTACTATGGCCAGCCAATGGTCTACTATGGCCAGCTGGGGGTCTACTATGGCCAGGTAGGGGCCTACTATGGACAGCTAGGGGCCTACTATGGCCAGCTCAGGGTCTACTTTCGCAAGCCAGTGGCCTACTATATCCAGGAAGGGTTCTACTAGGGCAGGTAGGGGCCTAGCATGGCCAGGTAGGGGTCTACTATGGCAGGTAGGGGCCTACTATGGCCAGCTAGTAGCCTACTATGGCCAGGTAGGGGTGTACTGTTGCCAGGTAGGGGCCCACTATGGCAGGCTGGGGGAATACTATGGGCAGGTAGGTGCCCACTATGGCCAGGTAGGGGTATACTATGGCCAGATAGGGGCCTACTATGGCCAGGTAGGGGACTACTATGGCCAGCCAATGGTCTACTATGGCCAGCTGGGGGTCGACTATGGCCAGGTAGGGGCCTACTATGGCCAGGTAGGGGTCTACAATGGCCAGGTAGGGGCCTACTATGGCCAGGTAAGAATTTACTATGGCCAGCTAGTAGCCAACTATGGCCAGGTAGGGGTCTACTATGGCCAGGTAGGTGCCCACTGTGGCCAGGTAGGGGTCTACTATGGCCAGCTAGGGGTCTACTAGGGCAGGAAGGGGCCTACTATGGCCAGGTAGGGGACTATTATGGCCAGGTAGCTGCCCACTATGGCCAGGTAGGGGTCTACTGTTGCCAGCTAGGGGAGTACTCTGGCCAGGTAGGGGCCTACTATGGCCAGGTAGGGGTCTACTGTGGCTAGGTAGGTGCCCACTATGGCCAGGTAGGGGTATACTATGGCCAGGTAGGGGCCTACTATGGCCAGCTGGGGGAATATCATGGCCAGGTAGGGGCCTACTATGGCCAGGTAGGGGTCTACTAGGGCAGGTAAGGGCCTACTATGGCCAGCCAGTGGCCTACTAGGGCAGGTAGGGGTCTACTATGGCCAGGTAGGGGTCTACTAGGGCAGGAAGGGGCCTACTATGGCCAGGTAGGGGTATACTATGGCCAGCTAGTAGCCTACTATGGCCAGGTAGGGGTATACTATGGCCAGGTAGGGGTCTACTAGGGTGGGAAGGGGACTACTATGGCCAGGTAGGGGCCTAGTATGGCCAGGTAGGGGTATACTATGGCAGGTAGGGGCCTACTATGGCCAGGTAGGGGTCTACTATGGCCAGATAGGGGCCTACTATGGCCAGGTAGGGGTCTACTATGGCCAACCAATGGTCTACTATGGCCAGCTGGGGGCCTACTATGGCCAGGTAGGGGTCTATTGTTGCCAGCTAGGGGGTTACTATGGCCAGGTAGGGGCCTACTATGGCCAGGTAGGGGCCTACTATGGCCAGGTAGGTGCCCACTATGGCCAGGTAGGGGTCTACTGTTTCCAGCTAGGGGATTACTATGGCCAGGTAGGGGTCTACTAGGGCAGGTAAGGGCCTACAATGGCCAGGTAGGGGCCTACTATGGCGAGTTGGGTGTCTACTATGGCCAGCTAAGAATTTACTATGGCCAGCTAGTAGCCTACTATGGCCAGGTAGGGGTGTACTGTTGCCAGGTAGGGGCCCACTATGGCAAGCTGGGGGAATACTATGGGAAGGTAGATGCCCATTATGGCCAGGTAGGGGTATACTATGGCCAGGTAGGGGCCTACTATGGCCAGGTAGGGGCCTACTATGGCCAGCTACGGGCCTACTATGGCCAGCTCAGGGTCTACTCTGGCAAGCCAGTGGCCTACTATATCAAGGAAGGGTTCTACTAGGGCAGGTAGGGGCCTACTATGGCCAGCTAGTAGCCTACTATGGCCAGGTAGGGGTGTACTGTTGCCAGGTAGGGGCCCACTATGGCAGGCTGGGGGAATACTATGGGCAGGTAGGTGCCCACTATGGCCAGGTAGGGGTATACTATGGCCAGATAGGGGCCTACTATGGCCAGGTAGGGGACTACTATGGCCAGCCAATGGTCTACTATGGCCAGCTGGGGGTCGACTATGGCCAGGTAGGGGCCTACTATGGCCAGGTAGGGTTCTACAATGGCCAGGTAGGGGCCTACTATGGCCAGGTAAGAATTTACTATGGCCAGCTAGTAGCCAACTATGGCCAGGTAGGGGTCTACTATGGCCAGGTAGGTGCCCACTGTGGCCAGGTAGGGGTCTACTATGGCCAGGTAGGGGTCTACTAGGGCAGGAAGGGGCCTACTATGGCCAGGTAGGGGACTATTATGGCCAGGTAGCTGCCCACTATGGCCAGGTAGGGGTCTACTGTTGCCAGCTAGGGGAGTACTCTGGCCAGGTAGGGGCCTACTATGGCCAGGTAGGGGCCTACTATGGCCAGGTAGGGGTCCACAATGGCCAGGTAGGGGCCTACTATGGGCAGGTAGGTGCCCACTATGGCCAGGTAGGGTTATACTACGGCCAGATAGGGGTCTACTATGGCAAGGTAGGGGCCTACTATGGCCAGGTAGGGTTCTACTATGGCCAGGTAGGTGCCCACTATGGCCAGGTAGGGGTATACTATGGCCAGATAGGGGCCGACTATGGCCAGGTAGGGGTCTACTATGGCCAGCTGGGGGCCTACTATGGCCAGGTAGGGGTCTACTGTTGCCAGCTAGGGGATTACTATGGCCAGGTAGGGGCCTACTATGGCCAGGTAGGGTCCTACTATGGCCAGGTAGGTGCCCACTATGGCCAGGTAGGGGTCTACTGTTGCCAGCTAGGGGATTACTATGGCCAGGTAGGGGTCTACTAGGGCAGGTAGGGGCCTAAAATGGCCAGGTAGGGGCCTACTATGGCGAGTTGGGTGTCTACTATGGCCAGCTAAGAATTTACTATGGCCAGCTAGTAGCCTACTATGGCCAGGTAGGGGTGTACTGTTGCCAGGTAGGGGCCCACTATGGCAAGCTGGGGGAATACTATGGGCAGGTAGATGCCCATTATGGCCAGGTAGGGGTATACTATGGCCAGATAGGGGCCTACTATGGCCAGGTAGGGGTCTACTAGGGCAGGTAGGGGCCTACAATGGCCAGGTAGGGGCCTACTATGGCGAGTTGGGTGTCTACTATGGCCAGCTAAGAATTTACTATGGCCAGCTAGTAGCCTACTATGGCCAGGTAGGGGTGTACTGTTGCCAGGTAGGGGCCCACTATGGCAAGCTGGGGGAATACTATGGGCAGGTAGATGCCCATTATGGCCAGGTAGGGGTATACTATGGCCAGATAGGGGCCTACTATGGCCAGGTAGGGGTCTACTATGGCCAGCCAATGGTCTACTATGGCCAGGTAGGGGCCTACTATGGCCAGGTAGGGGTCTACTATGGCAGGTAGGGGCCTACTATGGCCAGGTAGGGGCCTACTATGGCCAGGTAGGGGTCCACAATGGCCAGGTAGGGGCCTACTATGGGCAGGTAGGTGCCCACTATGGCCAGGTAGGGTTATACTACGGCCAGATAGGGGTCTACTATGGCAAGGTAGGGGCCTACTATGGCCAGGTAGGGGTCTACTATGGCCAGGTAGGTGCCCACTATGGCCAGGTAGGGGTATACTATGGCCAGATAGGGGCAGACTATGGCCAGGTAGGGGTCTACTATGGCCAGCTGGGGGCCTACTATGGCCAGGTAGGGGTCTACTGTTGCCAGCTAGGGGATTACTATGGCCAGGTAGGGGCCTACTATGGCCAGGTAGGGTCCTACTATGGCCAGGTAGGTGCCCACTATGGCCAGGTAGGGGTCTACTGTTGCCAGCTAGGGGATTACTATGGCCAGGTAGGGGTCTACTAGGGCAGGTAGGGGCCTAAAATGGCCAGGTAGGGGCCTACTATGGCGAGTTGGGTGTCTACTATGGCCAGCTAAGAATTTACTATGGCCAGCTAGTAGCCTACTATGGCCAGGTAGGGGTGTACTGTTGCCAGGTAGGGGCCCACTATGGCAAGCTGGGGGAATACTATGGGCAGGTAGATGCCCATTATGGCCAGGTAGGGGTATACTATGGCCAGATAGGGGCCTACTATGGCCAGGTAGGGGTCTACTAGGGCAGGTAGGGGCCTACAATGGCCAGGTAGGGGCCTACTATGGCGAGTTGGGTGTCTACTATGGCCAGCTAAGAATTTACTATGGCCAGCTAGTAGCCTACTATGGCCAGGTAGGGGTGTACTGTTGCCAGGTAGGGGCCCACTATGGCAAGCTGGGGGAATACTATGGGCAGGTAGATGCCCATTATGGCCAGGTAGGGGTATACTATGGCCAGATAGGGGCCTACTATGGCCAGGTAGGGGTCTACTATGGCCAGCCAATGGTCTACTATGGCCAGGTAGGGGCCTACTATGGCCAGGTAGGGGTCTACTATGGCCAGGTAGGGGCCCACTATGGCAAGCTGGGGGAATACAATGGGCAGGTAGATGCCCATTATGGCCAGGTAGGGGTATACTATGGCCAGATAGGGGCCTAATATGGCCAGGTAGGGGTGTACTATGGCCAGCCAATGGTCTACTATGGCCAGCTGGGGGTCTACTATGGCCAGGTAGGGGCCTACTATGGACAGCTAGGGGCCTACTATGGCCAGCTCAGGGTCTACTCTCGCAAGCCAGTGGCCTACTATATCCAGGAAGGGTTCTACTAGGGCAGGTAGGGGCCTAGCATGGCCAGGTAGGGGTCTACTATGGCAGGTAGGGGCCTACTATGGCCAGCTAGTAGCCTACTATGGCCAGGTAGGGGTGTACTGTTGCCAGGTAGGGGCCCACTATGGCAGGCTGGGGGAATACTATGGGCAGGTATGTGCCCACTATGGCCAGGTAGGGGTATACTATGGCCAGATAGGGGCCTACTATGGCCAGGTAGGGGACTACTATGGCCAGCCAATGGTCTACTATGGCCAGCTGGGGGCCGACTATGGCCAGGTAGGGGCCTACTATGGCCAGGTAGGGGTCTACAATGGCCAGGTAGGGGCCTACTATGGCCAGGTCAGAATTTACTATGGCCAGCTAGTAGCCAACTATGGCCAGGTAGGGGTCTACTATGGCCAGGTAGGTGCCCACTGTGGCCAGGTAGGGGTCTACTATGGCCAGGTAGGGGTCTACTAGGGCAGGAAGGGGACTATTATGGCCAGGTAGCTGCCCACTATGGCCAGGTAGGGGTCTACTGTTGCCAGCTAGGGGAGTACTCTGGCCAGGTAGGGGCCTACTATGGCCAGGTAGGGGTCTACTCTGGCTAGGTAGGTGCCCACTATGGCCAGGTAGGGGTCTACTATGGCCAACCAATGGTCTACTATGGCCAGCTGGGGGCCGACTATGGCCAGGTAGGGGCCTACTATGGCCAGGTAGGGGTCTACAATGGCCAGGTAGGGGCCTACTATGGCCAGGTCAGAATTTACTATGGCCAGCTAGTAGCCAACTATGGCCAGGTAGGGGTCTACTATGGCCAGGTAGGTGCCCACTGTGGCCAGGTAGGGGTCTACTATGGCCAGGTAGGGGTCTACTAGGGCAGGAAGGGGACTATTATGGCCAGGTAGCTGCCCACTATGGCCAGGTAGGGGTCTACTGTTGCCAGCTAGGGGAGTACTCTGGCCAGGTAGGGGCCTACTATGGCCAGGTAGGGGTCTACTCTGGCTAGGTAGGTGCCCACTATGGCCAGGTAGGGGTATACTATGGCCAGGTAGGGGCCTACTATGGCCAGCTGGGGGAATATCATGGCCAGGTAGGGGCCTACTATGGCCAGGTAGGGGTCTACTAGGGCAGGTAAGGGCCTACTATGGCCAGCCAGTGGCCTACTAGGGCAGGTAGGGGTCTACTATGGCCAGGTAGGGGTCTACTAGGGCAGGAAGGGGCCTACTATCGCCAGGTAGGGGTATACTATGGCCAGCTAGTAGCCTACTATGGCCAGGTAGGGGTATACTATGGCCAGGTAGGGGTCTACTAGGGTGGGAAGGGGACTACTATGGCCAGATAGGGGCCTAGTATGGCCAGGTAGGGGTATACTATGGCAGGTAGGGGCCTACTATGGCCAGGTAGGGGCCTACTATGGCCAGGTAGGGGTCTATTGTTGCCAGCTAGGGGGTTACTATGGCCAGGTAGGGGCCTACTATGGCCAGGTAGGGGCCTTCTATGGCCAGGTAGGTGCCCACTATGGCCAGGTAGGGGTCTACTGTTGCCAGCTAGGGGATTACTATGGCCAGGTAGGGGTCTACTAGGGCAGGTAAGGGCCTACAATGGCCAGGTAGGGGCCTACTATGGCGAGTTGGGTGTCTACTATGGCCAGCTAAGAATTTACTATGGCCAGCTAGTAGCCTACTATGGCCAGGTAGGGGTGTACTGTTGCCAGGTAGGGGCCCACTATGGCAAGCTGGGGGAATACTATGGGCAGGTAGATGCCCATTATGGCCAGGTAGGGGTATACTATGGCCAGATAGGGGCCTACTATTGCCAGGTAGGGGTCTACTATGGCCAGCTGGGGGTCTACTATGGCCAGGTAGGGGCCTACTATGGCCAGCTACGGGCCTACTATGGCCAGCTCAGGGTCTACTCTGGCAAGCCAGTGGCCTACTATATCAAGGAAGGGTTCTACTAGGGCAGGTAGGGGCCTACTATGGCCAGCTGGGGGTCTACTATGGCCAGGTAGGGGCCTAGTATGGCCAGGTAGAGGTCTACTATGGCAGGTAGGGGCCTACTGTGGCCAGGTAGGGGCCTGCTATGGCCAGGTAGGTGCCCACTATGGCCAGGTAGGGGCCTGCTATGGCCAGGTAGGTGCCCACTATGGCCAGGTAGGTGCCCACTATGGCCAGGTAGGGGTATACTATGGCCAGGTAGGGGCCTACTATGGCGATTTGGGTGTCTACTATGGCCAGCTAAGAATTTACTATGGCCAGCTCGTAGCCTACTATGGCCAGGTAGGGGTGTACTGTTGCCAGGTAGGGGCCCACTATGGCAGGCTGGGGGAATACTATGGGCAGGTAGGTGCCCACTATGGCCAGGTAGGGGTATACTATGGCCAGATAGGGGCCTACTATGGCCAGGTAGGGGTCTACTATGGCCAGCCAATGGTCTACTATGGCCAGCTGGGGTTCTACTATGGCCAGGTAGGGGCCTACTATGGCCAGGTAGGGGTCTACAATGGCCAGATAGGGGCCTACTATGGCCAGGTAGGGGCCTACTATGGCGAGTTGGGTGTCTACTATGGCCAGCTAAGAATTTACTATGGCCAGCTCGTAGCCTACTATGGCCAGGTAGGGGTGTACTTTTGCCAGGTAGGGGCCCACTATGGCAGGCTCGGGGAATACTATGGGCAGGTAGGTGCCCACTATGGCCAGGTAGGGGTATACTATGGCCAGATAGGGGCCTACTATGGCCAGGTAGGGGTCTACTATGGCCAGCCAATGGTCTACTATGGCCAGCTGGGGGTCTACTATGGCCAGGTAGGGGCCTACTATGGCCAGGTAGGTGCCCACTATGGCCAGGTAAGGGTCTACTGTTGCCAGCTAGGGGATTACTATGGCCAGGTAGGGGTCTACTAGGGCAGGTAAGGGCCTACAATGGCCAGGTAGGGGCCTACTATGGCGAGTTGGGTGTCTACTATGGCCAGCTAAGAATTTACTATGGCCAGCTGGGGGAATATCATGGCCAGGTAGGGGCCTACTATGGCCAGGTAGGGGTCTACTAGGGCAGGTAAGGGCCTACTATGGCCAGCCAGTGGCCTACCAGGGCAGGTAGGGGTCTACTATGGCCAGGTAGGGGTCTACTAGGGCAGGAAGGGGCCTATTATGGCCAGGTAGGGGTATACTATGGCCAGCTAGTAGCCTACTATGGCCAGGTAGGGGTATACTATGGCCAGGTAGGGGTCTACTAGGGTGGGAAGGGGACTACTATGGCCAGATAGGGGCCTAGTATGGCCAGGTAGGGGTATACTATGGCAGGTAGGGGCCTACTATGGCCAGGTAGGGGTCTACTATGGCCAGATAGGGGCCTACTATGGCCAGGTAGGGGTCTACTATGGCCAGATAGGGGCCTACTATGGCCAGGTAGGGGTCTACTATGGCCAACCAATGGTCTACTATGGCCAGCTGGGGGCCTACTATGGCCAGGTAGGGGTCTATTGTTGCCAGCTAGGGGGTTACTATGGCCAGGTAGGGGCCTACTATGGCCAGGTAGGGGCCTACTATGGCCAGGTAGGTGCCCACTATGGCCAGGTAGGGGTCTACTAGGGCAGGTAAGGGCCTACAATGGCCAGGTAGGGGCCTACTATGGCGAGTTGGGTGTCTACTATGGCCAGCTAAGAATTTACTATGGCCAGCTAGTAGCCTACTATGGCCAGGTAGGGGTGTACTGTTGCCAGGTAGGGGCCCACTATGGCAAGCTGGGGGAATACTATGGGCAGGTAGATGCCCATTATGGCCAGGTAGGGGTATACTATGGCCAGATAGGGGCCTACTATTGCCAGGTAGGGGTCTACTATGGCCAGCTGGGGGTCTACTATGGCCAGGTAGGGGCCTACTATGGCCAGCTACGGGCCTACTATGGCCAGCTCAGGGTCTGCTCTGGCAAGCCAGTGGCCTACTATATCAAGGAAGGGTTCTACTAGGGCAGGTAGGGGCCTACTATGGCCAGCTGGGGGTCTACTATGGCCACGTAGGGGCCTAGTATGGCCAGGTAGAGGTCTACTATGGCAGGTAGGGGCCTACTGTGGCCAGGTAGGGGCCTGCTATGGCCAGGTAGGTGCCTACTATGGCCAGGTAGGGGCCTGCTATGGCCAGGTAGGTGCCCACTATGGGCAGGTAGGTGCCCACTATGGCCAGGTAGGGGTATACTATGGCCAGATAGGGGCCTACTATGGCCAGGTAGGGGTCTACTATGGCCAGCCAATGGTCTACTATGGCCAGCTGGGGGTCTACTATGGCCAGGTAGGGGCCTACTATGGCCAGGTAAGGGTCTACAATGGCCAGATAGGGGCCTACTATGGCCAGGTAAGAATTTACTATGGCTAGCTAGTAGCATACTATGGCCAGGTAGGGGTCTACTATGGCCAGGTAGGTGCCCACTATGGCCAGGTAGGGGTCTACTATGGCCAGGTAGGGGTCTACTAGGGCAGGAAGGGGCCTACTATGGCCAGGTAGGGGACTACTATGGCCAGGTAGGGGTCTACTAGGACAGGAAGGGGCCTACTATGGCCAGGTAGGGGCCTATTATGGCCAGGTAGCTGCCCACTATGGCCAGGTAGGGGTCTACTATGGCCAGATAGGGGCTCACTATGGCCAGGTAGGGGTCTACTATGGCCAGGTAGGGGTCTACTAGGGCAGGAAGGGGCCTACTATGGCCAGCCAGTGGCCTACTGGGGCAGGTAGGGGTCTACTATGGCCAGGTAGGGGTCAACTAGGGCAGGACGGGGCCTACTATGGCCAGGTAGGGGTATACTATGGCCAGATAGGGGCTCACTATGGCGAGTTGGGTCTCTACTATTGCCTGCTAAGAATTTACTATGGCCAGCTAGTAGCCTACTATGGCCAGGTAGGGGTCTACTAGGGCAGGAATGGGCCTACTATGGCCAGGTAGGGGTCTACAATGGCCAGGTAGGGGCCTACTATGGCCAGGTAGGTGCCCACTATGGCCAGGTAGGGGTCTACTATGGCCAGGTAGGTGCCCACTATGGCCAGGTAGGGGTCTACTATGGCCAGGTAGGGGTCTACTATGGCCAGCTGGGGGTCTACTATTGCAGGTAGGGGCCTACTATGGCCAGGTAGGGGCCTACTATGGCCAGCTGGTGGAATACTATGGCCAGGTAGGGGTATACTATGGCCAGGTAGGGGCCTACTATGGCCAGCTGGGGGAAAACTATGGCCAGGTAGGGGCCTACTATGGCCTGGTAGGTGCCCACTATGGCCAGGAAGGGGTCTACTGTTGCCAGCTAGGGGATTACTATGGCCAGGTAGGGGCCTAGTATGGCCAGGTAGGGGCCCATTATGGCAAGCTGGGGGAATACTATGGGCAGGTAGGTGCCCACTATCGCCAGGTAGGGGTATACTATGGCCAGGTAGGGGCCTACTATGGCGAGTTGGGTGTCTACTATGGCCAGCTAAGAATTTACTATGGCCAGCTAGTAGCCTACTATGGCCAGGTAGGGGTGTACTGTTGCCAGGTAGGGGCCTACTATGGCAAGCTGGGGGAATACTATGGGCAGGTAGATGCCCATTATGGCCAGGTAGGGGTATACTATGGCCAGATAGGGGCCTACTATGGCCAGGTAGGGGTCTACTATTGCCAGGTAGGTGCCCACTATGGCCAGGTAGGGGTATACTATGGCCAGATAGGGGCCGACTATGGCCAGGTAGGGGTCTACTATGGCCAGCCAAAGGTCTACTATGGCCAGCTGGGGGTCTACTATGGCCAGGTAGGGGCCTACTATGGCCAGCTACGGGCCTACTATGGCCAGCTCAGGTCTACTCTGGCAAGCCAGTGGCCTACTATATCAAGGAAGGGTTCTACTAGGGCAGGTAGGGGCCTACTATGGCCAGCTGGGGGTCTACTATGGCCAGGTAGGTGCCCACTATGGCCAGGTAGGGGTCTACTATGGCCAGGTAGGGGTCTACTATGGCCAGGTAGGGGTATACTATGGCCAGGTAGGGGCCTACTATGGCCAGCTGGGGGAAAACTATGGCCAGATAGGGGCCTACTATGGCCAGGTAGGGGTCTACTATGGCAGGTAGGTGCCTAATATGGCCAGGTAGGGGCCTACTATGTCCTGGTAGGTGCCCACTATGGCCAAGAAGGGGTCTACTGTTGCCAGTTAGGGGATTACTATGGCCCGGTAGGGGCCTAGTATGGCCAGGTAGGGGCCCATTATGGCAAGCTGGGGGAATACTATGGGCAGGTAGGTGCCCACTATGGCCAGGTAGGGGTATACTATGGCCAGGTAGGGGCCTACTATGGCCAGGTAGGGGTCTACTAGGGCAGGAAGGGGCCTACTATGGCCAGCCAGTGGCCTACTAGGGCAGGTAGGGGTCTACTATGGCCAGGTAGGGGTCAACTAGGGCAGGACGGGGCCTACTATGGCCAGGTAGGGGTATACTATGGCCAGATAGGGGCTCACTATGGCGAGTTGGGTCTCTACTATTGCCTGCTAAGAATTTACTATGGCCAGCTAGTAGCCTACTATGGCCAGGTAGGGGTCTACTAGGGCAGGAAGGGGCCTACTATGGCCAGGTAGGGGTATACAATGGCCAGGTAGGGGCCTACTATGGCCAGGTAGGTGCCCACTATGGCCAGGTAGGGGTCTACTATGGCCAGCTGGGGGTCTACTATTGCAGGTAGGGGCCTACTATGGCCAGCTAGTAGCCTACTATGGCCAGGTAGGGGTCTACTATGGCCAGGTAGGGGTCTACTAGGGCAGGAAGGGGCCTACTATGGCCAGGTAGTGGCCTACTATGGCGAGTTGGGTGTCTACTATGGCCAGCTAAGAATTTACTATGGCCAGCTAGTAGCCTACTATGGCCAGGTAGGGGTGTACTGTTGCCAGGTAGGGGCCCACTATGGCAAGCTGGGGGAATACTATGGGCAGGTAGATGCCCATTATGGCCAGGTAGGGGTATACTATGGCCAGATAGGGGCCTACTATTGCCAGGTAGGGGTCTACTATGGCCAGCTGGGGGTCTACTATGGCCAGGTAGGGGCCTAGTATGGCCAGGTAGGGGTCTACTATGGCAGGTAGGGGCCTACTATGGCCAGGTAGGGGCCTGCTAGGGCAGGAAGGGGCCTACTATGGCCAGGTAGGGGTATACTATGGCCAGATAGGGGCTCACTATGGCGAGTTGGGTGTCTACTATTGCCTGCTAAGAATTTACTATGGCCAGCTAGTAGCCTACTATGGCCAGGTAGGGGTCTACTAGGGCAGGAAGGGGCCTACTATGGCCAGGTAGGGGTCTACAATGGCCAGGTAGGGGCCTACTATGGCCAGGTAGGTGCCCACTATGGCCAGGTAGGGGTCTACTATGGTCAGGTAGGGGTCTACTATGGCCAGGTAGGGGTCTACTATGGCCAGCTGGGGGTCTACTATTGCAGGTAGTGGCCTACTATGGCCAGGTAGGGGCCTACTATGGCCAGCTGGGGGAATACTATGGCCAGGTAGGGGTATACTATGGCCAGGTAGGGGCCTACTATGGCCAGCTGGGGGTCTACTATTGCAGGTAGTGGCCTACTATGGCCAGGTAGGGGCCTACTATGGCCAGCTGGGGGAATACTATGGCCAGGTAGGGGTATACTATGGCCAGATAGGGGCCTACTATGGCCAGCTGGGGGAATACTATGGCCAGGTAGGGGCCTACTATGGCCAGGTAGGGGCCTACTATGGCCTGGTAGGTGCCCACTATGGCCAGGTAGGGGTTTACTATGGCCAGGTAGGGGCCTACTATGGCCAGGTAGGGGTCTACTATGGCCAGCTGGGGGTCTACTATTGCAGGTAGGGGCCTACTATGGCCAGGTAGGGGCCTACTATGGCCAGCTGGGGGTCTACTATTGCAGGTAGGGGCCTACTATGGCCAGGTAGGGGCCTACTATGGCCAGCTGGGGGAATACTATGGCCAGGTAGGGGTATACTATGGCCAGGTAGGGGCCTACTATGGCCAGCTGGGGGAATACTATGGCCAGGTAGGGGCCTACTATGGCCAGGTAGGGGTCTACTATGGCAGGTAGGGGCCTACTATGGCCAGGTAGGGGTTTACTATGGCAGGTAGGGGCCTAATATGGCCAGGTAGGGGCCTACTATGGCCTGGTAGGTGCCCACTATGGCCAGGAAGGGGTCTACTGTTGCCAGCTAGGGGATTACTATGGCCAGGTAGGGGTCTACTATGGCCAGCTGGGGGTCTACTATGGCCAGCTGGGGGCCTACTACTGCCAGGTAGGGGCCTACTATGGCCAGCTAGGTGTCTACTATGGCAAGCTAGGGATCCACTATGACCAGGCAGGGGCCTTCTAAGGCCAGCTGGGGGCGTACTATGGCCAGCCAGTGGCCTACTATGGCCAGCTATGGGCTTACTGTGGCCAGCTGGGGGTCTACTATGGCTAGCCAGGGACCTACTATAGCCAGTTCGAGATCTACTATGGCCAGCTGGGGGCCTACTATGGCCAGCTAAGTGTCCACTGTTGCCAGCTAGGGGAATACTATGGCCAGGTAGGTGCCCACTATGGCCAGCTGGGGGCCTACTACTGCCAGGTAGGGGGCTACTATGGCCAGCTGGGGGCCTACTATGGCCAGCTAGGGGAGTACTATGGCCCACTAACGGCTTACTATGGCCAGGTGAGGGTCCACTGTTGCCAGCTAGGGGGATACTATGGGCAGGTAGGTGCCCACTATGGCCAGCTGGGGGCCTACTACTGCCAGGTAGGGGCCTACTATGGCCAGCTAGGTGTCTACTATGGCAAGCTAGGGATCCACTATGACCAGGCAGGGGTCTTCTAAGGCCAGCTGGGGGCGTACTATGGCCAGCCAGTGGCCTACTATGGCCAGCTATGGGCTTACTGTGGCCAGCTGGGGGTCTACTATGGCCAGCTAAGGGTCCACTGTTGCCAGCTAGGGGAATACTATGGCCAGGTAGGTGCCCACTATGGCCAGCTGGGGGCCTACTACTGCCAGGTAGGGGCCTACTATGGCCAGCTGGGGGCCTACTATGGCCAGCTAGGAATCTACTATGGCCAGTTAGGGGCCTACTATGTCCAGGAAGGGTTCTACTACTGCCAGCTGGGGGCCTAATATGGCCAGTTAAGAGCTTACTATGACCAGGTAGGGGCCCACTACGGCCAGCTGGGGGTCTACCATGTCCAGGTAAGGGTCTACGATGGCCAGCTGTGTGCCTACTACGGCCAGGTAGGGATTTACTATAACCAGGTAGGGGCCTACTATGGCCAGCCAGTCGTCTACTATGGCCAGGAAGGGATCTATTATGTCTAGTTAGTGAACTACTACGGCCAGGTAGGGGCCTACTATGGCCAGCCAGTGGCCTACTATGGCCGGCTAGGGCTTTACTTTGGCCTGGTAGGGGTCTACTATGGCCAGCTGGGAGCCTACTATGGCCAAGGGCTTCCACCGGAATTTCGACGTGTTCACGTTCGAGAGGAAGTACTGCCCCAAAGCGCTTTGAGGAAACGCCGTCGCCCCCTGGTGGATATTGATGCTAATTCTCCGCACCTTTGTTCTCTTCTTCAGTGGTTTTCATGCATTTTAATGTGTTTTAATGCTTTACCTGATTGGCGGCACCTTGTTTTTTATGGGTTAAGATGAAACTGTTTGTTTCTTCAAACTGAAGGTTTTTCCTGAAACTGTTTTCTTGTTATTTTTTACTGAATTAAAAACTTTTTCAAACTCACTTCCTGTTTGAGTCGATTATTCTTCCTCCTACCAGCTTCTTTTAAATAGATAAAAACTACAGAATGAAACACGACCACTCACTCTCTCTCTCTCTCTCTCTCTCTCTCTCTCTCTCTCTCTCTCTCTCTCTCTCTCACTCTCTCTCTCTCTCTCACACACATTCACACACACACACACACACACACACACACAAAACCGTGTTTTTAGCTCAAAACTGCAACCAATCAGACGAAAGTAAAATGATTTTGAGGCATTTTTTGCTGAATTGAACCTTTCTCAGCATCAACTTGACGTTTTTATTTCAGAATGTCGACCTTTGACCCAGGACTCAGATTTAGGGATGGATTTTTAGCTTTGCGGTAATTGCCATTCGCATGGCAAAACATTTACAGTAAAGTGATGAGAAGCGATGAGGAGGTCATTCCACTAGAGGGCAGCGTCGTAAACCTGAACCCGGTTCTTTTGACATGGTTGGGCTATCCTCTGGGGATCACGAACACTAAACACACACTCCCGTGAGGAGTGTGTTTGTTCTATCTGTGCAGACGCGACGTGACTTTTGATAAGGATTTATTCCGACGACCCGCTAGAATAAATCCATACGGCGCGTTCCTCAGAGGACGTCCCCGGCGTCAAACACTCCCCGTTAATGAAGCCTGCTGAGATTCCTGCTGCTCGTCTGCCGACACGCGTGCCGCTCATCTTTAATTCTCCTTCATGTGCGTTAAGCCGCTGTGAAATCTTCTGCTAAAGACATCATCCGTCTCCTGAGGACCGCCGGCGTTTGTTCAGGAGATTCCATCACGGGTTCAAACCCCGCCCCTCCTGCGGCTCCAGGAGACGGGTGGGGGGAAGGTCCATCTCCAACGAAGAGCTACCTATCATCTGTATATCTATCTATCTACCTATCCATCCATCCATCTTTCCATCCTTCCATCCATCCATCCATCCATCCATCCATCCATCCATCTGTGGAACTGGTGTGTGTGAAGATCACATGGTGACCAGAGTGGGCGTCACCTTCCGGCTGTGGGGGCGGTCCCTGTCGTTTGGGGGCGTGTCTCCAGCGGGTTCGTGAGCCGATGGTTTCGCCGCTGAAGAATGTCGAGCGCGACCTTGACACGCCGAGACTGGAGAGCACAAGCAATTTATTTATGGGGGGTGGGGGGGGTGGAGGGGTGAAGGCAGGGTGGTGGTGGTGGTGGGGGGGGCTCATATTGTGTTTCTTATTCTCTCATCCGCTGGCCGGTTCCTTTATGAGAGATTTCATTCCTCGCAGGCCGTCGTCTGGAACCCCCCGTCCCTCATTAGCATTCAGACGGCGTGGGCCAATCATTTCCCATCCACACGTTCAATTTTTCCATTTAATGCCGACGTTTTATTGGCTCCGCGTTTGACTTCCTGCTGCTGCCAAACCGCAATTACAATTAAAACAATGAGCTTAATTATCGCAAGTGAATGAGATCGTTTGTTGAGCAACATTAGCTGATTGATATACAAATATATATGACTATAAATATAGATTTATATATATACATGTATACAAGCATCTTTATTGATCACAGACGTGAGTGGGTGATAATCAATCTTTTTGATGCCTTAATATTAATATTATTCTTTCTATTCATCCTTTCATTTTTAAGCCCCCCCTTCTTCAAAAAACAAAAAGAACAAAACAAGTGAAAACAAACCTCTGCTGTATGTTGGGGCGTTTACCAGAAGGGTTCTAATGAGAGACGGGGGCCAAATGCAGTATTGGAATTTCTGGATCCATCTGTTTGGATCTGGACCAACACAAGCGCCAAAATCCAGACATCTCTGTCTGTCTGTCTGTCTGTCTGTCTGTCTGTCTGTCTGTCTGTCTGTCTGTCTGTCTGTCTGTCTGTCTGTCTGTCTGTCTGTCTGTCTGTCTGTCTGTCTGTCTGTCTGTCTGTCTGTCTGTCTGTCTGTCTGTCTGTCTGTCTGTCTGTCTGTCTGTCTGTCTGTCTGTCTGTCTGTCTGTCTGTCTGTCTGTCTGTCTGTCTGTCTGTCTGTCTGTCTGTCTGTCTGTCTGTCTGTCTGTCTGTCTGTCTGTCTGTCTGTCTGTCTGTCTGAACATAGAGATTAGAGATTTCAAATGATTTAATTTTCTTTAATTTTAAATGATGCTCCTGTCTCCTGCTGTTGGATTGATTCCCTTGAACTCTGAACCATCTGCTCTGCTGGAGGTGAAACACACCGACTTCTCTGTTATTGTTTCTATTAACTACAAACAAATCAGGATGAGAAACTTTTTTGTGATCAGTTGAAATTTTCTTTACTGAGAAATTTAAACTGATCACCTCAAAAAAGCAGAGAAACAAGGAGTCCGAGACCTGCCTGAGTAAAATGAACACGAGCATGAAACCACAGTCATCATCATCATCATCATCATCATCATCATTGTCATCATCATCATCATCATCATCATCATCATCATCATCATCATCATCATCATCATCATCGTCGTCTTTCTCTACATCCTGGACTTTTCTTGAACTTTAACTCAATACTTAAAAGCATCACAACTCTTTCTTTCCTCTTCTTCTTCATCACTACAACACAAGTTATTTGCAGTTTCATCCATTAGACAAACACAGACACACAGAATCACACACACACACACACACACACACACACACACACACACACACACACACACACACACACACACACACACAAACCTTGACATCCTCGTTCCTTTTATCACACAACAGATCACTGTGAACACGACGGTTTCTGGCCGCTGCTGCTGGAAGAAAAATGTTCCTTTTTAATACAAGAGAATAAAAACACCTGGAATCAGATCACAGAGGACCAGCCCCTCTATGCCCTTCTTAGAACGATGCCCTTCGTGTGAGCGCTGTTTCACCGTCTTGTATTTGTTATTTGTCAGGTGACGTTTTTGCATGTATGGACCCGAAAATACAAAAATAAAACAATTCTCCAGGACTGATGATCACAACTGCAACTATTTTGTTTTTTCCATGACGACCAGAAAGGAAGTTAGAGAAGTTGTCAGCATCAGCATCCCTGTTTTCCTCCTGCTGATAAGCTTCTGATAAAACGAGCCAACCTACAATATTGTTACTCGTATTTTAAAGATGAAACCCAAAGCTGTGATGTACGTTCCACATATTCTCATTACGTCTCATTTCATCTCTCGCCACATCATGAAAATGAGCATAAAGACGTCTCAGAGCGAGAAAAGAAGCTTTTACTTCCTGTGATTGACGCTTCCTGTGTGGCGGCGCCGGTCGTCAGACGGCTCGTAAACGTTAAATATATTAGTCCTCAAGGTGCAGATTAATATTCACACGACTGCAAAGCAAAAGTCTAAATAATGAAAAACAGACGTGAATAATTTACACGTCTATGTGTAGCATTGGTTGGCTAACG
This sequence comes from Antennarius striatus, assembly GCF_040054535.1. Classification (NCBI taxonomy): domain Eukaryota; kingdom Metazoa; phylum Chordata; class Actinopteri; order Lophiiformes; family Antennariidae; genus Antennarius; species Antennarius striatus. The sequence goes on along the minus strand of NC_090793.1, from coordinate 20,014,400 downwards.
GAGAGGACCAATGGGCGCTCTCTGCACAAACAAACCACCTGCCTGCTCCTCCTCATTTCCCCAAACAATGGAGTCTGACTCCGCCCACATCCCCGCCACCAGCTGGGTCACATGATGCAGGTAAAATACCTGTCGCCTCCCATTTTTAGCTGATTCTCCATCCCACATGTTCAGTCCTTCAACCATCTCACCATCCTTCTTGTTTCATTGGCTGGTTCTGTTTAACTGATCGACTTCCTGCAGTTAGATGTTTGGTTTATAGTCGACCTATCGCCCCCTGCTGCTCCGGAGGACTAACAGCATCATCTGTTAACGCAAAAAAAAAATTTTCTAAACTGAATTGTGGATGTCTGGATTTTTTTTAGGGGATTTTTTCATTTTTTCTTTTTATCTATGTTTGCATCAGACATCCCAGGAATTAATGTAAAAAAAAAAAATAACAGAAATAATAAAAGATGAGAAGGAAAATGTTTAAATTATTTTCCAAAATAGAAAAAGGAGATCAGTTCCACTACTGAGCAAAAAAATTTTTTTAATTAATTTCTTTCTTGGGAATCAGATCAGCATATAAAATTAAAGTTCAATCGAAAAAAATTGAATTAAAAAAATATCATCATACATTATTTAGGATTATTAATTCATGTCTGCAATGGAGGGGTAAAAAACCAAAATCAAAAGCTAAAATCACAATTTCTTTAACTGACGTGGGAAACAGACAACAGCCAGAATAAATAATGGAAATACTTTAATGTGATTCAAGTAAAGTGTGTGACCTCACCTTTAGAGGATGTCACGTCTCTACCTGCTCAGGTCAGCAGCTTTTAAACCGTCATCTGTTTGTGATAAAGAGCAGAACAGAGAATATAGAATAGAATATAAAGCATTAAGGAGAACCGGTGGCTTCTCACAGGATCCACAGTGACGGCTGACATTTCCCCCCCGTCAGCACCATTTAGTCTGCAGCCTGCCGTCAGGACAGGAATCTGGAGGGTTTATGTCAAGAGGATTCATTTTAATTGCAGACAGTTGTTCTTCTGCAGCTGCAGCGTTTGCATGAAGGAACGACGTCTCTGCAGAAAGGCCCAGAAGGTGGCGCTGTGTGTTTTCTCATCCGGTCTGTCCCATCCTGATGGACGCGTCCGGAAAACGACTCAAGTTTAATCAAAGCAATGAGTCTGAAAACGCAGAATTCCACGCAGGTCCTGAGCAGTGAACGCCTCCTGCAGACGTTCATGCATATTCATGAGATGCTCTTTGATCCCTTCAAAACCACGCCCCCCCCAAACATCATGTGATACAGGTGACTGTAATGTCCCCCTCCCCCACTTTGGTGCACAGCTGGAAGCCACATGATTCCAGTCAGTTGCTCCAGTTTTACAGGTGTGTGTGTCCAGGTGTGGAGGGGGGGGGGGGGGAAGGCAGTCACGATTGGTCACCATCATCATCATCATCATCATCATCATCATCATCATCATCATCATCATCATCATCATCATCACAGCTATCATTTGAAGTCGACTGTGTTGGTGTTGGGGGGGGGTTTTATTAAGATGCTTGATTCTCTCTCTCACACACACAGACACACACACACACACACACACACACACACACACACACACACACACACACACTGACCCTGACCTCGTTATGAAAAGCCTTCTCAGAGCCCTCGACCTGCAGGTTGACCCTTGGCTTTATTCTCCACCCGGAGGCGGATGAGGTCACGCTCCTCTCCGAGGGGGAGGGCGGGGGGGTGGGGGGCTGTTTGATGCTCCCGCTGCAGGCGGGGGCATTTAAGTCTTAAGCCCACAGAGTCAACCTGAGCTGAAGGTGGACAGAACCATCATTCCATTATGACTGTTAGCATTTTGCAGGAGTGTTAGCGCCTCCTTTTAGCGCTGTATGGGTCTCCACCCCCCCCTCTGGCATCACTTCCTCTTTATCCACTCAATGCTAGGACAGGTTTTTATGCTCATTAGAATAACGGCTTTATTGGAAATTAATTTAATGCTGCTGGAAACCCTCCAGAGAACCAAAAGCAGGCGCTGAAAGGGGCTAAAATGTCTTTTATTTAAACGTGTGAAATAAAATCCAATCAGCTGCAGGACGACCTCATTAAACAGCGCGATAGAATGCTAACATGCTAACAGTAGCCATTCTGAGGCGTGGCTTCCTTCCCTCTTGGGGTCATTTGGGGTCGAGCTGCACTCCGTTAAAATGAGGACCTTCAGTTGGAGCGGAGCCGAGGCACAGGCGCCGCCGACAGCTTTCACCCCGAGTGAGGAGGGCAAGAAGCAAAACCGTCTGACACCAATTACTCCTCCTGCGATGGAGGGGGGGTCGGGGGTCGGGAGAAGCGAGGCGGACGCTGCACCTGTCCGCAAAAATCAGACACGATGGACACGTCGGAGTCCCCCGAGGTGTCGTCGCCGCTTAGCATTAGCATGTGCTAATCATCAGCGTTGGGACGCGAGCTGTAATTCTTTTTCCTCTCCCAGCATTCCCATTCCCTCCCCAATAACACCTTTCTGCAGGTGTGTGTGCGTGTGTGTGTGTGGAGGGGGGGCAGTTGGCGGATGCAAACGCGCCAAAGCTAGTAATTGTTAAATCGCAGCAAATGGACCTCATGTGAACCGGGCGAGCGGACGGCGAAATCAACGGCAGCTTACCCACAATTCCAATAGTTTGCTCAGTAATGGAAAAAACAGTGTAGAAGTGCCATTTCAAATAGAGGCCGATGTAATCCCCCGGCCCACCGGGGTCCATTTAATCAATGCTACAGACATGAGCGGAGAGGAGGAACAGTCTGCAAATAGAAGTGCGGCTCTGAGTCAGCTCACAGGAGATTAAAAAGTAGAGGTGGATGAATAATGGAGGAGGAGAATGGTGGGAAAATTGCAGAATGTGGCAAATCATCAATAACGCCTCCTGTGAATAATTCTGAAGGAATAAGAAAAGACTTCTGCAGAAAGAGTCCGCGCCGGGTAAAATGGAATTGTTCTTAATTACTTTTTTTGCCGCGCGTTGCCTCACAGGTGAGCTTTCACTCGCTTCCCTGCAATCCTGAAATCTCCAGCTGAACCCCCCCACCCCCCCACCACCTGCCCCCCAGTTTCCTGGAAAATAACTGACAGCTTTTCCACTGATTAGCTGGGAAAAGCTGGGGAGTTAGACGCCGCCCCAACAACCCCGGCGCCGTTGGGGTGACACTGACAGCTTCGCCGGAAGAGCCGAGTCAGGAGACGTCAGAATCAGTCAGCGGCGCCGGAGCGGCGGTTTGTGGGAAGCCCAGCGGCGTCGGTGCCCTCAAGCAGCGGCTCACAGCCAGCTACCCCCGCCCCCCCACCACCACCACCAGCAGCATCATCATCATCATCATGTGTCATTACAATCGATGGGGGCCGGCGGCGCTCACAGGAAGTGGCTCCGGTGGTGCATTTAATCGTGTCTCACAGGTAATTAAAAAAATCACACAGGCGTCTTCTGGATCGGATCTTCTGGGGTAAACGTGATGCTTCACCCCTGTTTGGAATATTTTGCATAAGCATAAAGCTGACTCAGCTGTTTGTGGAGCTCAGAGTGAAAGAATGAAGGAATGCCAAGCAGCTAGCCTAGCCTAGCCTAGCCTAGCCCTGTACGGGTGGATCCGGATGCTTAAAGTGGTGATTTCTTTTGTGTGATTTTCCTGTGTTGTTGTTGTTGTTGTTGTTGTTTTTATTTTCATTAGGTTGATATTTCTCATTAAATTGCAAAACGTTTGTAAGAAAACCCAGCAAATAATCGACTGACCTCTTTACCGGTTAATAATGAGAACCAGTCGCGGGAAAATCGCTTTGAGAAACTCCTGCAACTCACATGAAGCAGGAGTTTGTCTCTGCAGGATCAACAGTGAATGAAACAGGAGGAGGAGGAGGAGGAGGAGGAGGAGGAGGAGGAGGAGGAGGAGGAGGAGGAGGAGGAGAACAGGACTTCTGCTCCAGCTCCAGCTTTATTCTAGTCATGATGAGAAATATTTTAGGATGGGGGGGGGGGGGGGGCGAGGAACTGGCTGCATTCCACATTACGACATAAATCCACACAGAGTGGAACATGTGTATTTATCAGGCACATCATGGGACGCCCCCCCCCTCGATCTGTAAAATATGGATTTTCCCCCTCAGAGCTGGATAAATAATATCTCCTCCTCAAGCAGTGGGGGGGGGGATTCTTTATTCCACCTGTCGTAGCGGCGGCAGCAGAAACACAGCGATCAGGGTCCGGTGGGGGGGGTTAAATCCTGCTATCTGGGGCTGGAACGCGTCATGAGGGTCTTTTCATTTACAGAAACTCAATCAGATTCTTTTTTTTAGCCACATAGGGGGGGGGGGGGGTGTCTCGGGGCATTCTGCGATTCCCATCAGTCAAAATTTGGCTTCGAAATAAGAAGAAAACCACCGGGGGGGTATGGGGGGGGGTGATTAGATTTGTGGATTTTGCCCCAAACTCTTTTGGCTGTTTGGGGCTTTTAATGAATGAAAGCAGAAGACGTCTCATTTAATTACTGAGTCTCCTGATTTGCCCCCCCCCCCCTCCCCCCCATCCTGGATGGAAGGGACGGGATGAGCCGACCCGAGCCGACCCGAACCGAGCCGGGTCAAGCTGACCCGAGCCGAGCCTGCTGGGAACTGAACTGTAGTTAATTAGAGCACAAAGCCGGGGGGGACAAAAGAAACTTTGTGGAGGAGCTGCTTGTGTGTGTGTGTGTGTGTGTGTGTGTGTGTATGTGTGTGTGTGTGTGTGTGTGTGTGTGTGTGTGTGTGTGTGTGTGTGTGTGTGTGTGTGTGTGTGTGTGTGTGTGTGGGAGGAGAACGGGAGATCTGGAGGGAGGAACTTTGTAGCTCGTGTGTGTTGCAGCATCTTGCAGAAGACGGATTTAAGCAGCAGCAGCGGGGGTGGGGGGCACTGGGGGGGGGCACAGAGGGATGAATTAGAGTGTGAAGGGGAGCTGAGAGCCGAGGCCAGCCAGCAAACACTCTTTACACTCCACTGGAGCCCGCCGAGGGACGACGGAGCGGGTGGGTGTGGTCGCCGCCGTTAAAGGTCAAAGGTCGGCGTGGACTAATGGGGGGTGGGCAGAGCGTGGAGACGCTGGGGACGTCACTGTGATGTGAAACTGAACCACCTCAGAGGCGATGATGATGATGATGATGATGATGATGATGATGATGATGATGATGATGATTGCCGCCACGAGGCGTTCAGGGACCTGATCGGCTGTAGGAGCTCTAATTACAAACCCAGAAGCTCCGTCAGGTCTGAAGCAACTCTGCCCCCCCCCCCACCACCACCACCCCAGGCTGCCAGGCGTCGCCGGGGACGACTGGGACGTCAAAACCTCCGACAACGACTTCAGATCATATTTATGCAAATGAGATGTCAAAGCCGGGCGTCCAGACAGTCTGCCCCCCCCCCGTCTTAGAACTTTGAAAACTGACACGTTTAATTCACAACACAAAAAAAAGTTGCTTCGAATTTGGATGATTAAAAAAATTTAATTTTAATTTAAAAACTTTTTTTTTAAAAAGCTGCTAACAAGGAGTTTAAGTTTTTACTCACGAGAATCAGTTAATAATTAAAACCGAATTATTTTACACCTGATTCAGTTGGTTTCAGGTACAGTGTTCACATTGCACTGAATCCGGATTTCAGGTGGATTTATTCCGTGGCCTCAGAGCCCCCCCCCATCCCTTCCATGACCCGCAGGGGGCGCTGTGCATCCACTGCTGGAGCCGCTCCCACCAATGAGAGCCCGCGGTCCACTTCACGCCAGAATTGATCGTTGTCTACCGGCGGTAAGCGGCGCGTCCAGCCCGGTGTCACCTGCTGCCAGGACGGACAAATACCGGGGGGGCTGCCGGACAACCAACCAGCATTCACCCCCCCTCCTCCGGCCTCCTCCTCCTCCTCCTCCCCCTCCCATCACTTCACCCCCTCATCCTCCGCGCTCCCCGCCAGCTGCGTCAAGCGCGCAGCATTTCCAGCACAAAACAGGAAGTTTAACACCTTTGATTTCAAAATAAAAGCATTAATTGTTTTTTTTTCGTAAAGAAAATTAATTAGTTTTGTTTTTTTTAAATCACATCTAATTACATTTGGATCTCATCACCCAAAAAGGTGACTTCCGGACGTGTTTGTTTGGCGCGCGACACGAACAAATTCCATGACATCACTTGTTGGATGATGTCATCGCTCCAGGTGTGACTCACCGTCATGTCTCTTAATAAATAGCATGAAATGAAAGAAGAGCTGTGTGTGAACAGATCGCATCAATGTGATATTGTTCTGTGGACAGTTTGATCCTCATATTACAAACTGCCTGATGGGAAATAAAAGCTGGAGAATGAACACACTCAGTGTGTTCATTCTCCAGCTGAGCACACTGGGGGCTTGTTCTCTGGTCCAGCTGATGACCTCTGCACTCTGATGTCATCACCGTCCGACCAGCTGGTTCCTCATCCTCACAAGTGAAATTATTCCAGGCAGCTGCTCGATCAATAATTATTAAATTATTAAGAAATTCTTTTTTAAATAATTTTATTACTATTATTATTATATTTATTGATATTTATTATATTTGTTAATTTGTTATGATTATTATTATTTATATAATTATTTTTATTAATTATAAAAAACATCCCACAACAATTTCTATAGGTTTTTGGCAAAATTTAAGCATTGAAATAAAATATGCAATGATGAGAAGAAAACATGCCTTCATCATAAATAAACCCATTAATTAGAATTAAATGGATTCACACAGGTGTAGATTTTTATTTTGAAACAGTAAATGTTAGCGTTGATTTTGTGCGCCTTGACGCAGCCTGAGACCCCAGCCCCCCCAATCCCCTCAGCCCCCACCAGCCCCCAGCCCCCTCCCCGTCTCCAGTCCTAGTGTTTCCATTCCCAGTCCGACGTTCATCCCCGGCAGACGAGCAACAGCTCGACGGAGCCGCCGGAGCGCAGCGCAGCGGAGCGGAGCGCACGGATTCCTCTGCGCCCCCCACCAACCCCACAACTCCCCCCCACCCGGTTCGGGCGGGATGCGCCCCTGGACAGCAGTTCGGTGCCGTTAAAGTCAGATAAAGAGAAGGAGACTGATGAGAACGGACGCAGCATAGCATCACACTCCAGGAATAACGGGACCTGACTGAACGCGTCGGGAGAAGCGCCCGGAGCGTTTTTCTTGGACATGGGGCGGTGAGAGCCCCCCCATCACAACTAACGGCATGAGAGCTGCGGTTCTCCGTCTCTGAGTCTCCATCCATCCGAGGGATCCAGTGTCCACACCTTTATTCATGTTGCAAACGCCTGTTTTATGACGATGGATTACTTGCTGTGGGTGTGCAGCCTCCTTGTCCCCGCGGTGCTGGCCGTGGAAGGTACGTCTTTGTGTTTTAACTCCCACTCCTGCGCCCCGCGATGTCCGGGACGCGTTAGAATCTGGCCGTGGAGGGAAAAGAGGGTTACACAATGAGACCCACGGAGCGGCAGACGCTCAGTGTGTGTGTGTGTGTGTGTGTGTGTTTGGATCTCCGTGGGTCAGTCCGTCCCGCTGGTGTAAAAAACAATCCAGTGTTTTACGCAACTGTGGCTCCGGTTGGGGGGTTACATCTGCTGTTGGTTTGGTGGATTTTGGGGGTGTTCCTGTGGTGTTGGATGTGTGGTCCCGTTCTGTGAGGGCCCCCACCCCCCACCCCCATCCCCGATTGTCCTCCATCAGGTCCGCACCTCCACACCCGGAGCGCGTCGGTGTCTGCGCGCACCGGGATCCCCGCGTCTCCACTGCGGCTGAAAGGCTGCCCTGTTGCTATTGTCCCTGTTTGTGTCACACCCACGAGATGAGTGGGGATCAGGGGCACACCTCCGGGGTGGGGGTGAGGGGTGGGGGGCAGGAACCCCCGCCTCCACAAAAAATTAAATAATCCAAAAAAAAAAAAAACAGGTTTAGGAAAAAGGGCCCCAAAACAGGCAGTCTACTGTCTACTGGCACGTCGCGATATGACAGCTATAAACCCATTAACCCCCCCCCCCCAATCAAAATTATTGGGGTGTCATATTGCCCCAGTTTTAAAATCCTGAACATAAATTTAATTTTCAGCACAAATATGACAAAAATCTCCACATGTGACCCCCCCATTCAAAACATGCACCGGATGCATTCTTTTGGGGACCCCCCCCCCCCAAAAAAATAGAAAACCCCCCAAACCGGGGCGTGTCCAGCTACAGGATTTCAGTCAGCTTCACGTGTTCTCTGAGGTTGCCGTGGCGATGGGCCCATGTTCCAGTGAAGATGCATTTCCAGATAATGTTAGCACTGATGACCGGTAGCAGCAGCGTCATCGGCCGTCTGGGCCATCACTCTCATTGGCTGCCGCGCTCGCACTGAGAAAGAACTGATGTCATCACACAGATTTTAGCATTAGCATTAGCAATGAACAACAAAACTACCAATGGATGAACAGAAGGAGGGAAAACAGAAGCGGGTAATAATAATATTAATAATAATAATATTAATAATAATAATAAATCAAAATGCCATTACTGATTGAACTTAGCCCAGCGAAGTATTGGCGACACGTCTGGGGTGTACCCTGCCTCTCACCTCTAGCCAGTTGGGATTGACGTAATTGTCTTGTCTTTTTTGATTTGTTAGAAATAAAAGCTGTGGGAAACAAAAAACGAGTAAATAAAGCTAACATAACGCTAACAGGACATAATAAAGCTAACATAACGCTAACAGGACATAATAAAGCTAACATAACAGAATAAAGCTAACATAATGCTAACATAAAGCTAACAAATTCAACATAAACCTAACATTAACCGAACATAAACCTAACATTAACCTAACATAAACCTAACATAAAGCTAACGTAAACCGAACATAAACCGAACATAAAGCTAATATAACATAATGAAGCTAACATAAAGATAACATAAAGCTAATATAAAGCTAAAATAAACATAAAATAAAGCTAACATAAAGCTAACTTAACATAATAAAGCTAACAGAGCTAACATAAAGCTAACATAGAGCTAACATAGAGCTAACATATATCTAACTTAAAGCTAACATAGAGCTAACATAGAGCTAACATGAAGCTAACGTAAAGCTCGGACCCCCTACAGGACGGGGGGACGCCCCCCATTCTCCCTGTCTGGGCGTTCCTCTGCTGCCCCTATGGAACCCAGACACCCCCATCACCTGCCCCCTCCAATCAGATCAGCGGGTGCTTAAACAGACTGTAAGCAGATCAATCCCCCCGCCCCCTGCCCCCCCCACAGGGACCCCCGTGTGAAACACGTTGGATGACAAGTGTGAATTAAAGGTCAATAGCTTAACAAGAGCTGCGGCCCCCGAGGCTGGGCCGGCGCCGCTGAGGGAGTGCCCACCTCGACTCTGAGCTGTAGCCACATCAACCCCCCCTCGCCCCCCCCAGTCGCTCCGGGTCCAATCTGCCTCTCCTGGACCGTGTCCAGCTCCATCCCTCATCAATTCCAGTGTCAGCGACTAAATCAATGCAGCTGCCCCCCCAACCCTACCTACCCCCGCCCCCCCCCTGGATCCCAGCGGGCCCCCAAGGCGTGATGATGATGGCCCCCGTTTCCCCAACAAGACCACACTCACTGTTACTCACCGCTCAGGGGTTAACGAATGTTTGTCCTCTGAGGGTAAACATGAAGGGCAGATCGGGGGGTGGGTTTTAATTACCCCAGGTTGGGGGTGTGTGGATGGGAGTGGTGGGGGGGCTTGTGGTGGGTTTCAGCTGTGGAATCAGTTTTATTCCTATTGACGACTGTTTGATTATTGATGATGGATCCTGGACCGGAACCAGTGAGCGTTTATTTACCGGAGCGACGACTTCCCCTCCCGCCCCGCTGCAGTAAAAGCGTGAAGAAGCGTGACACGTTTACGTGGTAACGCTCTCATTTACAGTCAGCGTTTACTGTAAGGATGTTTTAAAAGGCTGTAAAATAGACGGACGAGCGCTCAGAAAGCATTTTATAAAAGATTCCAGCAGGTGATGGAGTGGAAAACCAACAACTGGACCATTTAATAATGTCCTCAGAATAATGTCCTTAGAATAAAAAAATAAACTCAAATTCAAGCGATTTGTATAAAATGAGATCAGACAATGTTGGAATTTTTTTTTTGGATGCTCGGCTGTTAATATTTCATGTTTGGCCCCCCTTTTCATGAACCCCCCCCCAAAAGTCAGAAAGTGAATAAAGCATCAGCGTGTGTTCGTCTTCTGTGGCCAATCGCAGAAAAGCCATAAATGCCACGGGTGGTGGTGATGCTCTAAAGTTGCCACTGCATCATTGTTTTCTTACCCCGGGGGGGGGAGAAGGACTCCAGCGCTGCTGCAGTTTTATGGAGGGGGGGGGTGTTGAGTTATAGCAGCCATGCGATCTCAGGCGTGTTGTAAATTTGACAGGAAAGCAGAGAACTGTGGAACAAATGGGACCGCTCTTATTTTGAAGCCGCATTTTATATTTGTTTTCATACTGAAATGTAATATTTCGAAGGATCATCCGAGCTCGGATTCAGACGTAAGCTGTCATGTTTCTTCAAAATCTCCCAGGGGGAACTCTGTCTTCTCCCGTCCCACCGTCGGGTCAAAGGTCAGAGGGGTTTTGGGGGAGGGGGGGGAGGTGAAATCCAGCTTCCACGCCAGCTTGGACTCGCCTTTTTACTAGAAGTTTTCTGCATGACCTGCCCGGATCGTCCCGGATCGGCGGCGTGAGAACCCACCCAACCTCGTGGCGCCGCGGGTCGGGGTGTAGCCAAGCAGAGACGACAGCCGCCGATGCCTCTGATTAGTTCCTCCTCCCCGGCTGAAGCCACGCTAATCAGTTAAACAACCTTGTTCACAATCGTACGTCTGGGCCTGACAACTAAAGTTATTAACCGCTGTCACTCAAGTCCCGTCACGCAAGAACGGAGGAGCAGGCGGGGGGGAGGGGGGGGGGGCTTTATAAACGCATAACAAGACTTGCTTCTGTATTTAAGTGGCATTTGCATAAATATTACCTACTAAACGTCGCGTGGAGGAAAATGTGATTTCCGTTGTCGACATAAGACGAATAGCAGATCAACGTGGGAGTCGTCTCGAAATGGGACGCGGCATTTCTGTCGTTTAATAATTAATTAAAATCGGATTCGTCCGCAAAGGGAGGGCAAAGCCGTTTCCATAGGAACATGTGGAAAAACTACCAACACATACATGTTGCCGCGTGACTAATTAATGATCCGTCCGCTGATCACATGGATTGAAATTCGATTGATCATTTCATTAAGAACTCAACCCTCTTTTGTTTTGTTTTTTACGTTACGTCAAGGAAAATATGATTTTCTTTGGCTGCCGCTGTCACGTCGGTTAAATGTGAACGAGTCTCTAACACCCCCGTAAGGAGAAAAAGCAACCCGTCGTCGCCCACGCCAACGAGAGCCGGAGGAGGCGATGTGATTGGCCGTGTTTGTTTAATAAGCCCTAAGATATCTCATAAAGCGTTGACAGGTTTTCATTAAATTCTGTGTTTCGGCCCAGAGAGGAGTCCTTTTTTATTTTTTTTTATTTTTTTGCAGATTCTGTTAAACTTTTTCTCTTTTTTATTTTTGGAACATTTGATGCATCCTGAATCCAATCCAGATCTGGATCAGAACCGCTTCCAATGGATTTCACGTATCTGTAATGGTCAGATGGGGGGGGGGGGGGGTTGGTGATGAGAATGACATCTCACAGTGACATCACCGCTTTGTTGCCATGGCTCAGGTGCAACCGTACAACATCTGATGATGTCATCCTGTTTTCCTGGTTCTCGCCTCCTCCCCCTCCAACTGGAATATTTCTCAACTCATTCAGGAAGTTCAGGATCTACTTCTGACACCGTTTTAAGATTTTTACATGTAAACAGAAACTTGACCAGGAATGGAACCTAAACTTCTTGCAGGATTATCATCAGTGGGGCTGTGTTCCCATTTGGAGTGGATCCAGATGAAGATGTGGATCCGTGATCCACAGGAAGTGGTCCAAAGAGGAGGGGCTTGGTTCCATATGATCAAAGCGACCCCAGCTGAGGGCCGCGATCCAATCTGAACCGATGCGGATGGCTGAGATCGCTAATCTCTGAAGGGAAGCCATCGGGACCAGAGTTCATGTTACCTCCAGAAAGTAGTGCATCCCTGGGATGCGCTACAAGAAAAATGTGTTCATCCCAACATGAAGTTTCTGCATCACAAAAGTAATAAAAGAATATACGCTAGAAGAGTACGCAAGGATTGAGTTTAACCAATAGTACAATATAAAAACTAAACAAACTGTTAGTTTGAATGTTTTTATTAATAATATCATAACTGTTTAAGGAAAAAGAAAAAAAAGAGTAAAATTATATATTATTTTTATCAAAATGTTAAAGTTTAAGTTTAAGTTAAGTTTTAAAAATAAAGAAAGATGTAATTTTTTTTTCACTTTTGCTTTTTACTCAATAGTTTTCCTTTAATCCATATTTTCTCCTGCGGACACTGAACTAACCTGACAGAACCTTCACAAACATTTCAGTAACATCTGTAGTAATATCTGTAGTAATATCTGTAGTAATACCTGTAGTATTAATATTTGTCTCTGTCTCTTCATTAACTTTTGATTGTTTTTATTCAAGAAAACACTCATTGTCACTTGGTTTTTCTCCAACTTTTGCATCTTTTTCGGGGTTATGGTGATAATCAATCAATCGTGTTGCCGTTTGGTCAATTTTAACAAGACAGAATCACGCAGGTGAGTCTCGTGACGGGAAACTCGCGCGAGATCAAAACATAACGGAGATTTCCGGGTTCGAAATTTAAGTGGAGAAATGGAGAAATTGTGAATGTTTTTGTTGAAGTGCGCTTGAAGCACGCGTCCCTGTCAAAAAATGATGGCCAAAGACGCACTCCAACGTGTTTTATCTTCCAACTCAGAACCTCTCAAGGACACTCTCGCAAAGCCGACACTATTTCATTTCTACCTCCGTTCTGACACCAGTAGACGAGCGTTTCTCCCTGTTGTTCCAGGCGGAACTCTCTTTGTTTACCCTCTCACACCTCCCCTCAGCGCCGTCGCCACTGACTGGTGAGCAAATGGTGCACAGCAGGCGCCGTGTCGTTGAGTCTCCACCAAGAACGCGTAATTGTCTCAGTAATTATGTGCTAACAGCAACAGAACGATGGGAGTCGATGCCGCCGCAGACGCCTGATGAGAACCCAGGGAGGGGTTACCTCTGCTGGGGGGTCCACTCCCAGCTTTTTGGGACCACCGCTCGATGGCGACGACGGCTGATTGACAGCCAAGATGACTGTTTGTTCCTCAGCTTCCCTCCTGGTGGAGATCAGGAGCTCACATCACCAAATGGGAACCAAATTTGGGGCCCCCCACCCCCCCTCCCACTCTGACAGCGTCTGGAGGATGTTCTTTGTTCTCCGTTCCACAAATGAATATTGAATGGAGTGAATTTTACGAGTGCCAAACACAGACGGAAGAAAAGCCTTAATTAGGCAGAGATACGCTATGATTGTCAGCGCTTTCACAAGTGCATGTGGGTGCAGAGATGTAGGAGATGATGGGGGGGTGGGTTTCGGGATGGGGGCGGGGGGGGGTTACCTTCCTCCTGAATGCAGAACAACAATCCGGTTTGTCCTCCGCTTGCAGAAACCCTGATGGACAGCCGCTGGGCGACCACGGAGCTGGCGTGGACCACGTTCCCCGAGAGCGGGGTGAGTTAGCATGTGTGCATGTGTCTGTTTATTACCCCCCCCCCCAACCTCACCCCTTCCTATTTCTGTTCCATTCGCCTTGTTAATAGAAGCCCGGTCTCCCTGGAACCGCACACCTCCCACTGTTTTATATCTTTGTTTTTTGCATGTTTGCGTTCCTGGATACTAAAAAGCAAATGAGAAACACGCCGCGTGACACAGCAGTGGAAGGAATCAGGGATTTCTCAGTGTTAAGAAAACGTGGAACGCGCCTCTAAACAAGCAAAAAACGTGCAGGCGGAAGCCCCATGGCATGCTGGGACTATTAGGTATGCTCCACCTGGCGTGACTCCTCAGGATACAGCCTGATAATTGAAAGAATGTGTGTGTGTCTTTTGTAATATAAGCCCAGGAGGGCATTAGAGGCAGAAATTAAGGTTTTCAGTCCCCCCCCGCCTTCAACTACCCCTATAGGAACGAGGAGAAAATAAAACAACACGGATTTGACCCGGGGGCTAACAGCCTGGCAGACCTCCCCCACTCCCAGGCCGGTGTAATTTGTCTTCGCTACGTGAGCGCAAAGTCAGTCAATGGAAATGGTGGGTTACCATGGAAACGATCTCCCTTCCTTCTTTTCCTTCCAATCTCCGTGGCGAGGGCCCCGACTCTTGAATGTCCCAGCATCCATAGAGTCATATGTCAGCGGCGTGGCGGCGGCTTCCTCTCCCCGCCTGACAAGCCCATACGTTCAGGGAGCAGCAATTATCATATTTGTCAGGTAGTTGCGTCAACGTGTTGCTGGTGATTTACGACGCCCGACGGCCAACGCTCGGGCTCATCGTCGGGGGAATAAATTGCACGAGGAGCTCTGGAGACGTGAGATGAGTTATGCATTATTTTCTTCCTGTTTGAAATAATCAATTTCTCGGAGGCTCATTTGTTATGGAAACCAAAGCGATCGGACTGAGGCGGAATTAAGAGGGGAAAAAATCAAGAAAGATTGACTTCCCACAAGGTTATTTCCTAATAGACTAAATTTATTGACTAATGCGGCCATTTATCAGCACCTGTGATGTTAGTTACCCCCAAACGGAGCGTGATGTCATGTGACTTCCTCTCCAGCTTGAAGTCACGCCGGTTCCTCGTGTTCGAGGCTACCTGATGCAGAAGCGACACCCCCCCCAAAACCACCTGTTCCACTAACGATGACGGATGCTCGTGTCGGCGCCACGTTGACGTGTGCAGACATGAGAATATACGGTTTAGATAAAATATTCCGCATCATCTGGAGTGCTCAGGAGAGGAAGCGGCGCAATCACGCTGACAGGATTGCATTTAGATGACCGTTTTAATAAATAACGCACCGTTTGCTTTATAGGTAGACGGAATGGGGTGGTGGTGGGGGGGGGGGTTCCCTTTTCTCATCCCTCTCAGTGGCGATAACAGATGTGTGTGTTGGAGACACCAGATCTCTGGGGGCTCCTCTCCAATCCGACTGCGCTGTGATGAATAATCGGCAGATTCCGAGATCAAAATCACACAGAATCGTCAAACAGGCAAAATCTGTTAAATGAATTTGAATGGGGGTGTGGGTGGGGGGTGGTGGGGGGGGTAAATTTCTATTAATAGTCAGTAATTAATTTTTGGAATGATTCATGCAATTAGAATTCTTCCTCACAGCCACATGTTCACAACACCCACTGGGTTTTTATATTCCCTGCCTGATTGGTCAGAATTAGCATTAACAATACTCAATATTAATTAATAGCGTATTGGATCATTGTGTCTGATCATTACTGTTGGATTAGAAAATCTAATTCAGTCTCATCTCATCCTTCAAACTCAAGGCCAAATGTGGCCCACCACATCATTTTAAGTGGCCCGCCAGAGAACAAAAGGTCATTGTCTAAAAATAAATGGGTCCAAAAACTACGTTTCCCACAATGCAGTAACTAAGCCCATTTTAACTCATTTTGAACAAAGTTAATGTCCTAACTCGTGTTTGTTGTTATTTTTCTTTATTGATTGATAGTTTGATCCTTGATTGATGGAGTTCTGTGGGTTTAATAACCTGACAAATTAAAAGGATTCATGTTACAACTGTAATGTTTGTAACTTGAATAAGTAAATTTTTATTTAACATTAAGGAGTAGTTACATTTATTTTACATTACATTGAGTTACATTTAGTTACATTTAGTTACATTTAGTTACATCTGGCCCTTTGAGGACAGCTGTGATGATGATGATGTGTCCCTCGGTGAAGATAAGTTTGAGACCCCTGGTGGTCTTTAGTCCCCCACCCGCTCTAAATTCATGTTCTCCCTGTTCTTCCACAGTGGGAGGAGGTTAGCGGCTACGACGACTCCATGAGCCCCATCCGGACCTACCAGGTGTGTAATGTCCGCCAGCCCAGCCAGAACAACTGGCTGCGGACGGACTTCGTCCCCCGCCGGGGGGTCCTGCGCGTCTACGTGGAGCTCAAGTTCTCGGTGCGCGACTGTGCCAGCATCCCCAACATCCCCGGCTCCTGCAAAGAGACCTTCAACCTGTTCTACTACGAGTCCGACGGGGACACGGCCACCGACACCAGCCCCCTGTGGAGGGAGAACCCCTACGTGAAGGTGGACACCATCGCCCCGGACGAGAGCTTCTCGCTGCTGGAGGCGGGACGCATCAACACCAAAGTGCGCAGCTTCGGCCCGCTGTCCCGGGCCGGCTTCTACCTGGCCTTCCAGGATCTGGGCGCCTGCATGTCGCTCATCTCCGTCAGGGTCTTCTTCAAGAAGTGCTCCACCACCATCGCCCACTTCGCCGTCTTCCCGGAGACGGCCACGGGGGCGGAGGCCACCTCCTTGGTGATCGCCCCGGGGGCTTGCGTGCTGAACGCCATGGAGGTGTCCGTGCCGCTCAAGCTGTACTGCAACGGCGACGGCGAGTGGATGGTTCCCGTGGGCTCGTGCACCTGCGTGGCCGGCTTCGAGCCGTCCGCAGACAGCACCCAGTGTCAGGGTGGGTGTGACTCGTATTTAACCGAATCTCCTTTACATGCTCGGCGCAAGTCGCCTCCATCTGTGCCCCCCCCTCAGCATTTATTGTGTGGCTCCTGAAAGGGGGTGAAGGAGGGTGGAGGAGAGGATGAATTAATGAGGTGTTGCAGAGAGGAGCAGAATACAAATATTGTGAGAGCAGAGATGGGAGGGGGGGACAGATAGCGGGGCGCCGGTGGAAGAAACGGCACAATGAATACATATATATATATATATATAAAAAGAAAGAAAGGCCACTGGAGTTTGGAGGAGAAAGATATTAACGGAGAAAAGAGAGATAAAAGGTGCGACTTTGGCGGCGATGGGATGGAAGCAGCGGCCAGAAAAGAGAAGAATGAACACAGAGGGAGGGGGCAGGAATTCAAAATGAGGCGAGCGAAGCCTCGGCGGTGAGGAATGGTGTCCAACAAGCGCCGGGGAGAGCTCATTCGGTGCCATTTTGGCGACTCAAGGTTAAAAGCTTGATAAAAAGCCCCCCCCGGGGGGGCGGCGGCGGCGGTGGGAGGAAGTGTCATTTCCTGCACGGCCTCCAGTTAGTTCATCTCCAAGCGACGGCAGCGATCATTAACACCGTTTAGACCGATGCGACCCATCGCATTTATCACGCAGGGGGCGGAGACAAGTGGGAGGGGGGCGTGGCATCAGGAAAGGAGGTAGGGTTGCTGAGCATCTTCCCGAAAAAGAACAGAGGAAAGCAAATAGAGGGAAATGATGATGATGATGATGATGATGATGATGATGATCTGCGTCATGGAAGAAGAATATGTCCCGGTGCATCATGGGAGTGCGTTTTATGGCGCTCCTACTGTGGATCCGTTGCTGGGAATTAAGGAGAAACTGGAGTTCAAACTGGAAGACCACTTATCCTAACTAGTTAATCACACCCCCTCCTCCCCCAGGAGTGACTGGTTTTACGAGCCCCCACGCTGGCGGGGCAGATGTTCGCCAGAAACCCCACTTTTACACCACCAGTTAAGAATGAGGCAAACAACAAACCCCCGGGGGCGCTCTGGAGGCGGATATCCAGACCTTTAGTGGCTAATCCCGTTAATCTGAAGCCGTCTTTAATCCGGGTTTACGCCGGTTTATCCCTATCAGACAACCTTGACTGCGACAGTTTGGAATTCTAATTAATCTGTCGGACGCGTCGTCTCGTTCGCGGGTTTTTCTAGTCACTGATTTGCGTCGTTTGAATCGATTTGTTCGTCGTTAATCCGGAGATGTTTTTTTGCACGCGGCCTTTTTGCATCGGCCGGCGCCGGTTTGGAGCCGCGAGCCGCTGATGGATGGTTTCGGGGTGCATCCCTCCTCTCCATCCTTCTTTGTCTCAACAACAGCAATCTGCTGTCAGCGCTCCATCTTCATCCCGTCCTCCTCTTCGGCGTGAAGCTGGTGATTCACCGCTCCTCACACGTGATCTCCAGATTTCCTGATCTTTCCAGATTGTTGACAGGTGCAGGTTTTCGTTCTGACAGACGCCACATCGGCGCGTCTTTGAGAGAAGTGACAGCGCCGAGTTGTTTTTTTGTTGTTGTTTGCTTCTTATTGTCTCTTTATTTTCTCTCCCGCTCATCAAGCTTGCATCCCCGGAACCTTCAAATCCAAGTATGGGGAGGGCTCCTGCGCCCCCTGCCCGTCCCACAGCCGCACCAGCGCCAGAGGCTCCAGCATCTGCCCCTGCCTGAGCGGCTTCTACCGCGCCGACACCGACCCCCCCGACGCCGTCTGCACCAGTAAGTCACTGGTTATTACTGTCAGGAACGTTCTGGTTAACGTGGAGATGAGAGGAAGAATTATCCTCGGGATGGTGTCGCTCCCACGTGTTCACGTTTGTTCACGACTGGATGGAAGGAAATGAACTGCAGGCAGCGCTTCTCAGATTAGTTTAGTTTAAACTTAAGTCTAGTTTCAGCTTAGTTTAGCTTCAATTTAGTTCAACAACTAAGCTAGGTTTTTAAATGAACCAGGTTTGTAATAACTAACTTACTAGGTTTTAAACTAACTAACCCATTACGTTTTGAATAAATTGGTTTCTAAACTAACTAGGTTTTGTACTAACTAGGTTTTGAACTAACTAGGTTTATTGAACTAAAATGTTTTATACTAAGTACGTTTTGAAATAACTAACTAGGTTTTAAACGTACTAGTTTCTGAACTAACCCATTATGTTTTGAACAAATTAGGTTCTAAACTAACTAGGTTCTGTATTGTTTTTTAAACTAACTAGTTTTTGAACTAACTAGTTTTTTAAATTAACTAGGTTTTTGTTCTAACTAGGTTTTAAAACAACTAGTTTCTGAACTAACTAACCCATTAGGTTTTGAACAAATTAGGTTCTAAACTAAGCAGGTTTTTAATTATTATTCAAAATAAACATTGTATTTATATTTGTCATTGTTTATTATTTATGTTTATTATTTATGTTTACACTGTTTACACTATGTTTTACCCCCATACCCCCTTCATGTGCTTTCAATTGCCCCTTGGGGACTAATAAAGTTTTTTTAATTGAATTGAATTAGCTTAGCTTCACCTTAGCCTAGCTATCAGAAGTTATTGGAGGACAGAACAGAGACAACATTGAATGCTAACGTTTCTCTCCAGCTGCTGGATTAGTTAGCGGTTTGTTAGTTAGTTAGAGTTTAACACAGTCAGGAAAGGGTTAACGCTAGGTAGCCTAGCTTTGACGGTAAACAGGAAACCCACCTGAGGCCCTCTGTTAGATCTAAAAAAAACCATGAATCAAACAGGCATCTGAGTGGACGCCCGATGTGCTGTCATGGTCGTGTGAGAATCACCCCCCCGGGGGCCTTTTGCCATCCTCAGTGACACACGGGGGCCCCGCCAATGTGGTCCCAAGATCCCAGTCACAGGAACATGGTGGCCAGTGTGCAGACAGGCGGGCCGGGACGCAAGCACCACCTCTGACTAAACACACACACACACACACACACACACACACACACACACGCGTGCGCCTGGTGGTGTGTGTTGGAGCCCAGTCCAGGCAGCCGGTGCTTGGTGTTTGAAATGGAACGCAGCCGGTCAGCGGCCGGCAGCTTGGACTCAGCGTGCGGCGCAGACGGGGGTCCAATCAGACGAGCCCTCCGCTCTGATTGGAGGGGACAGTCAGCTCAGGGCCCGACTCGGGGGCCCCGGCGGCTTCTGGTTCTGGTTTTCTGGTTGTCTTTTCTCTGCTGGTGAGAGGATGATGGGATGTGTTGGCAGCCGCTATCTTTCTGCCCCCCCCCCCCCCCGGTGGTTACCGTACTGATCCAGGTCTCAAACGCGCTTCAGTCAGAACGAAGCGCCGCTCGCTGAAACACGGAGGCGTCGGGTCACAACGACACCAGAACACGAATTTCCATCAAGAGTGGATTAGCCGAGTTCCCGGCACTGAGAGGAGCAATGGATTCTGGGTAGTGCGTGGGATTGTGCTTTTCATAAAGGAGCGTTCTTCCCTGTCTGTAGAGCATGTGTCAAACTCAAGGCCCGGGGGCCAAATGTGGCCCACCACATCATTTTATGTGGCCCGCGAGAGAGTGTCTAAAAACAAATAGGTCAAAAGTGTGCTAAATTTCCCACAACGCAGTAATTAAGTCTATTTTAACTTTGACAAGAAACAAAGTTAATGTCTTTATTTTTCTTTATTGATTGATAGTTTGATCCTTGATTGATGGAGTTCTGTGGGTTTAATAACCTGAAAAAATTAAAAAGATTTTCTGTGCAACTGTTATGTTTTGTAACTTGAATAAGTAATAAATTCAGTTATTTAACATTAAGGAGTAGTTACATTTAGTTACATTACACTGAGTTACATTACACTGAGTTACATTTAGTTACATTTATTAGTTACATTAAGGAGTAGTTACATTTAGTTACATTACACTGAGTTACATTTAGTTACATTTATTAGTTACATTAAGGAGTAGTTACATTTAGTTACATTACACTGAGTTACATTTAGTTATATTTATTAGTTACATTAAGGAGTAGTTACATTTAGTTACATTACACTGAGTTTCATTTAGTTACATTTATTAGTTTATTAGTTACATTATTAGTTACATTTAGTTACATTACATTTAGTTACATTGAGTTACATTGAGTTACATTTATTAGTTACATCAGGTCCTTTGAGGACAGCGGTGATGCTGATGTGTCCCTCAGTGAAAATGAATTGTAGAGTAATTCTCTGTTTATTCATCTAGATGTGTTTTATTCTCAGTATATTTTTTCATTTATTTCCACCAACATCAATTTTTCCTTCTTGTTTTTTCATCAAATTTCTTTTTCCTGCAGCCTCAGGATTTGAAACAACCAACAACAGAAAAAAAACCAGTCTAAAATTAATATTAGCCTTTTTGCAGTTATAGTAGAATATTTGTCGCACCACTTACTGCTGATAATTTAATGGCCGTATGTGAAACAAATCCTCCCTCCTACGCGTTTCCGTTGCAGCCATCCCGTCGGCGCCGCGCAGCGTCATCTCCAGCGTGAACGAGACCTCGCTGTCGCTGGAGTGGGAGGAGCCTCAGGACACGGGTGGGCGGAGCGACCTGGTCTACAACGTGGTGTGCAAGAAATGCCTGCGCGACCGCAGCCCCTGCACGCGCTGCGACGACAACGTGGACATCGCCCCCCGCAGGCTGGGGCTGCGGCAGCGGAAGGTGGTGGTGAGGAACCTGCAGGCCCACACCCGCTACAGCTTCGAGGTGCAGGCGGTCAACGGGGTGTCCGGGAAGAACCCCGCCTCGCCCAGATACTCCACCGTCAACATCACCACCAACCAGGCCGGTGAGTGGAATCCATCGCAGATCAATAGCACTTAGCGTCACGATGGAGGCGTCCTCCGTCTGAAGGAGCGGCGGAATCGCCATCGACAAGACGGGAAATCAGCGTCAACGTCACCCGCAATGTCACCTTCCAGCATTCTCCCGCTCCATATTTGCAGCGTCGTCATTTAACCAAACCGCTGAGCACCTTTCAGAGGCGATAATTACTCTCTCCGTTATTCCGCACTTAATCCACCTCGGCGTGGTTTATGGACCCGAGACAACGACTGTCGATCGAGTCACTTTCAGGCGTCGCAAATCAATAAAACAGCGGGGCAGTCAAGGTGAAGCGCGTGCCGTTCAGGATGAGGCGTTTTGAATAATAATTACAGTATTTTCTGGACTATAAGGCGCACTGGACTATAAGGCTCACCCAAAAGCCTTTGATTTTATCAAAAACCAACAGTGCACTTTATAATCCAGTGTGCCTCATAATCCAGTGCACTTTATAATCCAGGGCGCTTTATAGTCCAGTGCGTCTCATGGTGCGGAAAACACTGTATCTTCCTCTGATGGTTCGTAACATCGAATGAGTAAATCTTGGCGGCTAACGCCAGCAGCTTCCTGTCGCGTCAGCTGTGTTTCCTGTTTCAGCGCCGTCGGCGGTGCCCACCGTCCACCTGATGCGCTCCACCTCCGACGCGCTCAGCCTGTCCTGGCTGCCGCCCGAGAAGCCCAACGGCGTCATCCTGGACTACGAGATCAAATACCACGAGAGGGTGAGAGTCCGACGCAAACAGGAAGAGGAAGCTGGGCGGAAGGAAGACGTTCTAACGCTACTTCCTGTTTCCACTGAAGGGCCAGGCCATGTCTCACACCGTCACGTCGCAGCACAGCTCCGCCAAGGTGGAGGGTCTGCGGGCGGCCACGCCCTACGTGGTGCAGGTGCGGGCTCGCACGGTGGCGGGATACGGTCGCTATAGCAACCCCATGGACTTCAGCACCAATCTGCACAGTACGGACGACACTTTGCTTCTGCTGACGGACGATCAGCTTCAGGGTCGTCCTCCAGTCAGTTTGTGTTTGCTGTCGCCTAGGTGACCCCCAGACGTCGGTGCAGGACCAGCTGCCTCTCATCATCGGCTCGGCCTCGGCGGGGCTGGTGGTTATCGTGGCTCTGGTGGTGATCGCCGTGGTCTGCCTTAAGTGAGTGTTGGGATTTTTTAGCAGCGGACGCCCGCGGCAACGGTTTCATTTTTGTTCGTTAGGCTCCAAACAAACACCTTAATTAAATTTTAACACACTTTCTAATGGGTCAGACTCGCTTTGCAGCGTAAACAGCCGGCTGGAGTTGAGATGCTTCACCGGCCGTACCAGGAAGTACATTAACCCCTCGTTCTTTGTCGTTAATGCGTTCCAGGAACCAGACGCAAAAACGAAATTCCGCGATGTAACAACGAACTAATTATTTTATCATTGATATTATACTGATATTAAACCACCTTATATCTGTATGACCTCTTTCCCACACTCTGATAGGCTGTTTAAAACACTTTTGTGTCTCATGGAAGTGCGTTGCGTTCCGAGACTGACAGGATTACCGATGTCGCCGGCGTGACTTTGTTTGTGCTTGTTTACAGGAAGCAGCGCAGCGGCTCGGAGCTGGAGTACACCGAGAAGCTGCAGCAATACAGTGAGTGTGTGTGTGTGTGTGTGTGTGTGTGTGTGTGTGTGTGTGTGTGTGTGTGGTCATGCCGGTACAGTTAACTCGACTGATTCGATCAATTACCTGGTCAGCGGACTGAGGCAGGAAGCCATCAGGCGGCCGTCCCGTGATGTCCTGACGTTCTCCTCGTGCTCCACACTAAACTCACTTTTATATGTAAACTTTGTTTACATGTTTGGGAGTTTTGGATTTATTTATTTTACCCGGGAACAAAAAAAAAAAAAAAAAGAACTTCAAATCCACATCCAGATAAATAAACCTCGGTGTGGTTTTGCGTTTGTGACTCACAAAGCGTCTGACTCTAATCAATAACATTTCTTCCTCCAAAAAAACTAAAAAAAACACTTCTTTACCCGCCGATGATGTCATGGATCCTGCCTCTCCGATTGGCTGAAAACGTAGAATGCTGACCGTGTCGTTTCCTCTCCAGTCTCCCCAGGGGTCAAAGTTTACATCGACCCCTTCACCTACGAGGACCCCAACGACGCCATCCACGAGTTCGCCAAAGAGATCGACATCTCCTGCGTGAAGATAGAGGAAGTCATCGGCGCAGGTGAACGGCGGTGGAATATAAGCGGTGTGGGGGGGTGTGGGGGTGTCGTCAGCACCCAAGGTCTCCGCTTTAGAAAGGATGGAGGATTCTGTAGCTCGTCTCTCTGATGCGTCATCGCCTCACCTCAGATGACAGTCTGCTCTACTCGTCCGATCCCTCCTCCCTTCCTCACTTCCTGTCTTTCTTCCTCACTTCCTGTCTTTCTTCCTCACTTCCTGTCCTTCTTTCTTGTGAACACTCGGATCCAGACGCCCGACGCAAACCCCGTCTCTCTCTATTCGGGCCACTCCCTCCCTTCCTACCCCAACACCTTTGACCCTTGAGCTCCTTCACTCCCCCCCTCACGTCCTCACCCCTTCACCTCTCCCCTCACTCCCCCCTTTTTTCCACCGTTTTCTCCCGACTCAGGTGAATTCGGGGAGGTGTGTCGCGGTCGCCTCAAACAGGCCGGCCGTCGGGAGATGGTGGTCGCCATCAAGACCCTGAAGGCGGGCTACACCGAGCGCCAGAGGCGGGACTTCCTGGCCGAAGCCTCCATCATGGGGCAGTTCGACCACCCCAACGTGATCCGCCTGGAGGGGGTCCTGACCCGCAGCTGCCCCGTCCTCATCATCACCGAGTTCATGGAGAACGGAGCGCTGGATTCCTTCCTCAGGGTAAGCTCGCCCGGGTGGGGGGGATTACGCTGTGTTGGCATCAAAGCGAAGGGGAACACACACACACACACACACACACACACACACACACACACCTCTGGGTTGTGTTTGACGAAACACCCCGAGGCGCACGCCGGATGAGTGATGGAGATTAAATGTGCACTGGAACGCCTGGAGACAGGCGGCGCGTCTCGGCTTGACGCGACCGACTGATGCTGACAGGTTTTGCGGGCTGGCGGGGGGGCCGTCACATGACAGACCTTTGCAAAGCCTCCTTTCTGTGTTGTCGAGTGTCTTTGTGCGGCTACGGAATACATTAGTGATCCGATTTCCCATCCAGACCGTCACCACCTACACAAACTTAACGCCGCCGCCGGCAAACCGATGCCACGTTTTCGGACCGAGAAGCGGTTAATCCCTCAGAAACGTACGAGCGGTTTTATGGATGACGCTGACGCGCCGTGACGACCGACAGACGGCGTGATGTTGTTGGTTGAGAGCAGCTGACGACTCAGAAAACGTCCGATCCCGACCGGAAGGAAGTCGGAAGCCGAACGGAGAGAAGGACCAGAGGAAGGAGGGGTTCTGTTTCTGTTTAAAGTTTACATCAAAAATACAATCTATACATTTTATTTCACGCTGTGGGTGTTTGAGATGAAGTGTGAGCATTAGTCATTAATTTATTGCTTTTGTTTGTTTCTCGTATTTCTAAGTCGAATGTTTCTGAGATTTAAAGTTGTTGTAGATTGTTTGAATCATTTTCTACTACTTTTATGAGAAGCAATAAAGTTAGAATTCAAACTAGAGGCTGTCTGTTCATTGATTAGTTGATTGGATTAGATCACATGTGTCAAACTCATGGCCCGAGGGCCAAATGTGGCCCTCCACATCATGTTATGTGGCCCGCGACAGCATAAAAGGTCAGTGTCTAAAAATAAATAAGTCAAAAAATGTGCTTTGACCAAAAACTGCGTTTCCCACAATGCAGTAATTCAGCCCATTTTGAACAAACAAACATGTTTTTTTCCGTGTAACTGTAATGTTTGTAACTAGAATAAGTAATAAATTCAGAGTTATATAACATTAAGGAGTAGTTACATTTATTTTATACATTAAGTTACATTTAGTTACATTTATTAGTTACTTCTGGCCCTTTGAGGACAGACATTAAGCTGATGTGGCCCTCGGGGAAAACGAGTTTGACACCCCTGGATTAGATAATCAATCAATGTTGAAGCCATTAATCACGAAAGGATGACAAACATGATCCTTTATTTCTTCTTCATATTTGACAGTTTGTCTCGCTGTACAAAGTTTTGTTTGGGTTTTAAAATTATCACCAATAAACTAAAAATCCTGTCTTTATTGAATAATGGAGAAGAATCTGATGGAGATGTTGTTTTAATCTCATCAACTAGAATGAAATGAAACGAAAATTTGTTGTAATCAGTAAATCATGAAGTAATAGTTGAGAGAAAGTCGCTCCCAGCGATCAATTTAAAACAACACAGATTACCTTCGATCAATCTGTCACTTATTTTCCTCAGTAAATATTGAATAATTCGCCCAGGATGGCGTCTTCAAATTACCTTTGTCCGATCGGCAGGTTGGTCGTCATGGCAACAAAGTAAAGCTTCATTCAGAACCCGGAACATAAGTGATAAATAACCAGTAAGGGACGCCAGCCGTTATTGATGATTGATTAGTAATGAGAACGATTATTAGCTGCAAGGCCTCACACACACACACACACACACACACACACACACACACACACACACACACACACACACACACACACACACACACACACACACACACACACACACACACATACATACAAGCACAAAACATATGCACATGTAGAAAAGATTCGCAGACATACAGAAATAACTCAGGGAACACTCCAACTAGGGACGCCGCCTGTTGTGAATCATGGTTGTTTACACTTCC
Source organism: Antennarius striatus (assembly GCF_040054535.1). Lineage (NCBI taxonomy): Eukaryota > Metazoa > Chordata > Actinopteri > Lophiiformes > Antennariidae > Antennarius > Antennarius striatus. The sequence continues at coordinate 19,987,917 of NC_090793.1, read as the reverse complement.
CTGCTCTCTGATTGGTTGTCCTGTCGGACGTCAGTGAAGCGTGTGAACTACAAAGCGTGAGTGTGTGTGTGTGTGTGTGTGTGTGTGTGTGTGTGTGTGTGTGTGTGTGTGTGTGTGTGTGTGTGTGTGTGTGTGTTTACAGCTCCGTCGTGTTCTGTGCTTTCTCCTGCTGGAGTCAAAGAACGGACTGATTATGTCAAACTTTTTTTGTTTTCCGCCTTCTAAATACGACTTCTGTCAAATATTTAGGTCGGGGGGGTGTGGTGGTGGTGGTGGTGGTGGTGGTGTGGGGGGGTCGAACTTGCTGCACATGAATCGCTGTCTGAGGTTTGGAGTGCTGATGTCTCGCCATCCCCCGGTTTATCCCACAGCATCACGCTCTGCAAACACGGAAGGATTTGGGAACGAAACCCCGAACGCCCGGATCTCAGATGCGTCTCAGATGTTCACATAAAAGCCGACATTCTGCAAAACAAGGACTTTAAAACGGGAAAAAAGACTTTAAAATTGGAAAAATGCGTTTTGAGCAACAACAAAGAAGAATTGGTAACACGTGGCGGTTTGTCGTCTGCATAGAGTCGACGTGGAGCCGATGGGTTACGTACGACCGTAAAGACTCTAATTAATCAGCTAATTGGACAGCACGCGTGAAAAAGGTCAGCTGTCAGCGCCTGTCAGGAGCAGCCGTTAGCGTGGTGACAGATGTCATGTTTCCGTTTCCGCGGTGACGGATTGGCTCGTCCTCCTGCTTATCTCCATCCTCTCCCCTGTCGTCCTGTTCTTGCGTTTTGTTTCGGCTCGTTTTTCATCCCTTCTCCATCTCTTTTTGTTTTTTTTCTTGCAGCTGAACGACGGTCGCTTCACCATGACGCAGCTGGTGGGGATGCTGCGCGGCATCGCCGCGGGGATGAAGTACCTGTCTGACATGAACTACGTCCACCGGGACCTCGCCGCCCGCAACATCCTGGTCAACAGCAACCTGGTGTGCAAAGTGTCCGACTTCGGTCTGTCGCGCTTCCTGGACGACACCTCGGCCGACCCCACCTACACCAGCTCCCTGGTCAGTGTGTGTGTGTGTGTGTGTGTGTGTGAGAGTGTGTGTGATGACTCAGCGTTCTGGTTGCACGCTCTGTGCATATGCACAAGTGTTCACGACTGTCAATATTTGCGTTAGCGTGCAAAGCGTGCTGGGAAATTTGCATTCGCTCCTGCAAGAGAGCTGTAACGTCTATCCCCAACCGTGCTGTGTGTGTGTGTGTGTGTGTGTGTGTGTGTGTGTGTGTGTGTGTGTGTGTGTGTGTGTGTGTGTGTGTGTGTGTGTGTGTGTGTGTGTGTGTGTGTGTGTGTGTGTGTAACAGGGAGGGAAGATCCCCATCCGGTGGACGGCACCGGAGGCCATCGCCTTCAGGAAGTTCACGTCAGCCAGCGACGTGTGGAGCTACGGCATCGTGATGTGGGAGGTGGTGTCCTACGGGGAGCGGCCCTACTGGGACATGAGCAACCAGGACGTGAGTTTTCCAGTCCGACACACATCTGTGTGTGTGTGTGGGGGGGGGGCACATGCATTAAGTTTACGGCCTCTGAGCCGCTGGGGCTTTGATTTCCAGCGTGACTCTCTGGACCCGGGTCGGTTCGGACGTCTTTATCTCCCAGTTGCAGGTTTTTGTGCAGCTGTGTTTCTAGTATTTACAGCTCCACCCCCCCACCCCCCCCAAATCCATACCACAAACACGCACACAAGGGCCTCCTCAGGAAAAGAGTTTCTTATTATTTCTGTTACCTGGAGGCTATCTGCACAGCACAGACGCAGTAACTACTCCAGTTAAAAGAAATCTTCAGGTTCTTCTTCTACTTCATCCTCCCAGGAATAACGGCTCCAAAATCGGGCTTCAAAAAGAGATTTTGTAACGCTGATAGCCAAATAAAAAACCCTACAGATTGAACAACAACGGGAATTTATGCGTGCATCAACACTCGCAACTCCACCTCATCGCAGATTTTCCCCAAAATTCAGACAAAAATGTTTTATAAAGCATAAAAAAAGCATCAAAACATGTAACAAATACATGTTAGAATTAGATTATTACACTATAAATGAGAGTTGTGAATAATGTAAAAAACAAAGAATAGAGTAAAGAATAAAATGATGGTCATTTACCTTTTAACTGCTGTCCTCATTGTTTTTTGCCCTGTTTGTTTCATGCCCTCTTGCCCCACCATGAACAACAGAGTGAATTCCAGTCCTCCTTCTGAACTTCTCCAACCACCCACGCGACGCCTTAAACTCCTTAAACTTCCTTTTGTTTTAATAACGTGGTGATTGTAGATGCATTACGGCCATATTCTTTGGAGAGATCAACCAAACGCATCCCTTTTTCAGGCTTTTCTATGACCTCTTGCTTTGTTTGTACGGACAAAAAAACTCTTTTCTTCGTCTTTTCTTTTCCTCTTTTCTCGTCACTTTCTTGGGGTCCATAGTGAATACTCTAAAAGTTAATATATTTATGTAAAACTATCAGAACACCTCATGGGTCGAGGGCCGAATGACGAGGACGCTGCATAGACACCTATCTAGTTACACACAGAGGTCCCTCTTAGCCAATGGGATGCCAGGATGCTAGGTAATAGCCAATGGAAGAGCAGCTATGAGAATGTTGCGTATCAGTATCAGCCCAAACTGTACTTTAACCTTTCGTAACTTGAAATTTCTTTTGTAACTAGAGGCGATATTTTCCTGTTGAGGCGTTTCGTAAGTAGAAAACTTCGTACGTAGAGACATTCGTCAGTAGAGGAACTGCTGTATAGCGGAATTCATTAATCACGTGAGGTTCCTGGAACGCATTAACCGGGAGGAGCGAGGGATCACTGTCTAACTTTCATAACAAAACCCACATGCAGTAATGAAAGCCTTTGTGCCACAGTCGTCGCTCAATAAGCAACCCAGTCAACAAATGGAGATATAAACAGAGGTGCTGGCCGCTAGAAGCACAGCTGGAGAATCAAAGCACCAGCAGCGGGGGGGGGGCTGCAGGAACGCTTTATTGTTCCCAAATGGCAGGTTTAGTTTTTTTTTTTGTGTGTGTTGGGACGTTAAAACCCACACGGAGCGTGGAGAGAAACGCTGTTCCGAGTCCAAATCCAATCAATGAGCGGAAGGTTTTCACCCCCCCCCCACTCATTGTCTTTGGTATCGATCGCGCCGGTTTGAACGCGTGGGTGTTTATAGTTCTGGAGAGCATTGTTTTATAGAATAAAAATGAGGATATGAATATATTACAGCAGAAACTATTGAAAGCAGTAACTCTGGATTACAGTAATCCCTCGTTACTCACTGTTAATGCGTTCCAGGAACCGCACGCAAAAAACAAATGTATAAATGTTTAAATTACCGTATATAATAAAATAACGTGGGTCCAAAAAATCATTAAAAATGTCTTTAGGATGCAATTTTTCAAAAACGTCACATTACTGCTGAAAAGTCCTTTACATTTAGCAAACAAGCTAAATGTAACAGACTCTGCTAACCGTGCTACCGTGTTATTAGCCTGTGGCGTTGATTTCCAAAGTTAGCGTTTGTCAGTGTCGTAGTTCTTATCTTCAGCGACGTCGTGTGAATGCAAAGTTTCTTTTGCAGCGCCAAGGAAACGCGTTTCTGGTCTTAGAAAAGCTGTTGTTGTGCTAACAAGCCTCTCTCTCACTCTGTAGATGTGAAATGTCACGTAATTTAAATGTTTTACCACATTAGCAGCAGCGCTCTGTGGATAATTAGCAGAAAAACAGTTTTACAGTTGTCAGGTCGGTTATTCTTAAATATTATGCAGATGGATGGATTGTAATAACTTCACGTCCTAAAACGTGATTGCGAGCTTTGAATGTGTAGCATTGATTGACCGTTTGCTGGTGAATCAGTCGTGATATTGAAGGTCCTCAGAGGATGAACCATCGACACGAGGGGTAGAGGTGTGAGGGCGGGGCCGGGACAAAAATGAACCTGAAGTTGTTCTTGAAGCTGTTCTTGTGCTGGTTAGTGACATTTAGCATTTCAGCCGGCTAAACTAAGGTGAACGCGGTGAACGTTAGCATACTAGCATTTCCATTGTTAACTATTGAAACTGAATGTTGATCAAAAGGTCTGTTAATGCTAACTGTAGAAACTGAACGTTGATCAAAGGTTACATTAATGCTAAGAGTAGAAACACTGAATATTGATCAAATGCTAACTATTGAAACTGACGTGGATCAAAGGTTCCGCTAATCAATCAATCAATCAATCAACTTTTATTTGTATATGAAAACCGTAGAAACTGAACATTGATCAAATGTTACGTTAATGCTCACAGTAGAAACTGAACATTGATCAAATGTTATGTTAATGCTCACAGTGGAAACTGAGCGTTGATCAAATGTTACGTCAATGCTCACAGTAGAAACTGAACGTTGATCAAATGTTACGTCAATGCTCACAGTAGAAACTGAGCGTTGATCAAATGTTACGTTAAGGCTCACAGTAGAAACTGAATCAGTTGGATTAGTTGGTGTGGATGAAGGAAGTCGAAGCCGGCACCAAGCGCCCTAAATGAACCAACGCTAAGTGACTTCCTGTCCGGTAGGTGATGACGGCGGTGGAGCAGGACTACCGCCTGCCCCCCCCCATGGACTGCCCCATGGTGCTGCACCAGCTGATGCTGGAGTGCTGGATGAAGGAGAGGAACCTGAGGCCCAAGTTCTGTCGCATCGTCAGCACCCTGGACAAGCTGCTGCGCAACGCCGCCAGCCTGAAGGTGGTGACCAGCACCTACTCAGGGTGAGGGCAGCGATGGGCACACACACACACACACACACACACACACACACACACACACACACACACACACACACACACACACACACACACACACACACACACACACATTCACCAGCTGGTGCAGCAGTTTATTGTGGAGATGAAATGAATTCTGCTTGTTTCACTCGGACTCGGAATGCTTTTGAAGGTTTCTGTGATAGCGGCAGAAGCGGGTGGTGCTCTTCTCGGGATGAAGGCTCCTCCTGGTCCGGAGACGAGCTTCACGCCGTGTCGCCTCTGGGCTGCTGGAACCAGACGTCACAGGACACAAACTCCGGCTGGCGGGGTTTGCTTTGTTTCACGCTTCGGATTGGATTTGCCTTTGAGCTGAGGGGGTTTAAAACTGCCAGCCGGACTCCTTCCAGTTCTTCCTTTGGAAGCGTAGAAGTTGACTTATTCATAGGTAGCCTCCCGCGTGTCGACAAGTTGTTTCTCGACTCCATTCGGAGAGCGGCGGCTCCATCCTTTTCTGGCTGATTGTGTTTGTTCTGAATTTTGTTGCCTTGGCATCCAGTCAACAGTATGATTAAGGTTGCTTTAGATGCCAGATCCCTGGCTCAGTAGTGATGTATAATGAATCAAGTGCACATCCTCGACTCGGCGACTCGGCAACGGTTTCCTTTTTTTTTGTTTCCGACAGGCACAAAAGGCAGAATTCATGCATACAGTATCTGGGTCCGGGGCCAGCTCCTTGGCTCACACTTCCCCTCCAACACCCATCCCCAAGAGCAACTCTGATGCCAGGATTTGGGCTCAGTGAAGCTAATTGTGTGTGTAAATGTAATGGCTGACCTCGCTTTAATCCACCCCCCCCCCCGTCCTCCGATACTTGGCTGGATGCTGGAATCTAGGTGATAGGAGCGACGGCAGCCCGAGCTGCTGAGGTGGAAAAGCAGGAGGTGATGGAGTGTGAGTAATAAGGGAGATGGAGGAGAAGCTAAAAGAGAGGAATGTGTTTAATTAGGTTGCTAATGAGCTTTTTAATGCGTCATGGGGAGGGGGGAGGGGGGGTGACGACGCCAGCGTCTGCGCATGCCTGCGTTTGTTAGCATGCGTATCTACGTACGCAGACGACACGCCGTTGTTTCATTGAGGCCTCATCTGGATGCAGCGGAGAGAGAGGGAGAGGGAGAGCGGGTCGTGTTGTCAGAGCGTGATTTAGAGCGCGTCTCTGGTGTTTTTGCGTGGCGTCGGAGGCGGTTAGCGCTCCCCGCTCCATCCTCGCCCGCCATTGGCTGCCTGGTGATGTGGGAGCAGATAGCAGAGGAAGGGAGAGGATATGAGTTCCGGCGTTTATCTGCAGAGCATCTCCAGCGACACGAGGAGAACCTTCAGAACGAGGAGGAGAGGACGGCGAGGGTGCGTCGTTATTTCCCCGAGATAGCCGAGAAATATGTTGAACTTTTATTAAAACTGGGAAATGTGATGAAAAGATTCGGGCTGAGGCGGAGCGGGTCAGCAGATTCCTGTCTTTCCCCTCATGACTCTGTTTTTTTGGTTGTTTACGACTCGAGGTCGCCGGAGCCTGATGCCCAGGATCGATTAGAGCATCATGTGTAAAAGTCAAGGCCCGGGGGCCAAATGTGGCCCTCCACATTTATAAATCTTATTTCAAGCTGTGGATGTCTGAGATGAACTTGGAGCGGTAGTTTTGGTCGATTGTTTGAATCATTTTCTACTACTTTTAAGAGAAGCAATAAAGTTAGAATTCAAAATAGAGGCTGTACGTTCATCGATTAGTCGACTGGCCTAGATCGCGTGTGTCAAACTCAAGGCCAAATGTGGCCCGCCACATCACTTTATGTGGCCCGTGAGAACATAAAAGGTCAGAGTGTCTAAAATAAATAGGTCAAAAGCGTGATTTGACCAAAAACGACTAAAAGCTCTGTGTTGGCAGGGACCTGCTGCGCCTCGGAGGAACGCTCCCCGGACACAACAGGAAGAGCCCGGACACCAGTCAGGAAATCATCCGGCAGCAGCTGAGCCAAACCCTCCCAATCAGAGTGTGAGCCGTCTCCGCCAACTGGACCGAACCGGGTTGGGGCGAACAAACTACCTAGAAACTCTGACGCGACCAGAATGATGTAAAATAACCAGAAAAATAAAAGAAGGAAGCGCCGGTTGAAGAAGAAAGAGGACCACGACGGAGATTTCTTTCTCGCTCCATTTCCAGAGAACTTCCCATTTGCAGTGTGTGTGTGTTCATTTCTTGACTCTTGTGGATTTGTGACGATCGACATGAAGCCAAACCTCCTACTGCCCCCTCTCAGGTTGTGTTTGCATGTCTGCATGTGTTTTCTACCGGTTGGGAATCGGTGGTTCTTCCTTCTCACCCTCAGACAGACGGACCAGGGAGGTCAATCTAGACGTCTAGATAATACAACAGTGCCAAGACCGAGCAAGAATTTGCTTTAAACACTCTTGAAACATCTCCAAATCTCTAGAACTTCCTTTTTCTCCCCTGGTTTTACCCTGATCATCAGATTTCCTTTGGGTTTTTCGGTTGTTTTTAACCCTTTATATGTCCTCCTACTCTTAAATCCCGTCTTCCACCTGCACTGGGAGATCTTCATGTCGCAAACTGTACAGAACATCTAAGTCTTCACGCCGTCTTTCCGCCCGAGGACAGATGGAACTGACACTGTGCGGGACACGTGGTGGTCGTGTGCATGCCAAAGTGGAAACGTCCTTACAAAACTGGTTCCACATTAACTGTTGCTTTGGTGGCATTTTTGCTGTGTGGACTCGAACGTCCATGTTTTTATTAACGAACCTTATTTGATTCATATATATGCATTGTTTTGAATGCTAAGTTATTATCGATGATTGCAAGGAGCTGGTTTTTTGTGCATTTTTTTACCCTGGCTTACCTTTTTTATTACGATGCTTGATTTTTCACTCATCGACGGAACGCATTTTGTCAAATGCGTTGCAGATCAGCTGGAATTAAAAAAAGGTCGCGATCCAGACCGGACCTCTAAACACTGAACGAATCGCTCATGGGTTCATTTCCTTTCAGCGCAGTTCCTATCTAAAACGACTGCCTGTATATAAACCTATATGACTATTTCTAT